>NW_006399979.1:2850170-2865694 GCF_000299155.1 Elephantulus edwardii | reverse complement strand
TCTTTGGTGAAGTGTCTGTTCATATCCTGTGCCCATTTTTCAATTGGTTTATTTACCTTTATCTTGTTGTGGTGCTCAAGTATTTTATAAATTCTAAATGTAAGTTCCTTATCTGACATGTCATTACCAAATATTTTTCCCCAATCTGTGGCTTCCCTTTTTACTCTATTGGAGAAAGTTTTAGATGTGCCTAGGGATCTGATTCTTAGACGGTCCCATTCATCTATCTTATCCTCTCCTGGTTATAGACTTTCCAGGATGCTTGGAAGACTGTTTATGTTGTGGATTAGAACTTCTAGAATTCTTCCAAGATGTTCTTTAATAAAATATATAGTCCTTGGTTTTAGTCCTAGGTCCATGATCCATTTTGAGTTGGTTTTTGTGTTTGGGATGAGGTGTGGATCTTGCTTGAGTTTTCTACAGGTAGTTTTCCAATTTTGCCAGCACCACTTGTTAAAAAGGTTGTCATTTCCTCACTTTCATTTAATCTCTTTGTCAAAAATCAATTGACCATAAGTAGATGGGCTGATTTCTGGATTTTCTATTTTATTCCGTTGATCTATGTATCTGTCATTATACCAGTACCACTCTGTCTTGACCACCACAGCAGTGTAGTAGGATCTGAAATCAGGGAGTGAGATGCCCCCTACCTTATTTTACTTTTTAAGGAGTGCTTTTTTTGTTTGGGGACCCTTTCTATTCCAAATGAAACTGGAGATTGCCTTTTCCATCTCGTTGAAGAATAGAATTGGTATTTGTATTGGGATTGCACTGAATGTGTAAATTGCCTTTGGCAGTATTGTCATTTTCGCAATACTGAGTCTCCCTATCCACAAGCAAGGGATATTCTTCCACTTCTCCAGGTCTCTTTTTGTTTCTTGTAGTAATGTTTTGTAATTTTCTTTGAATAAATCCTTTGTGCTTCTGGTTAGATTTACTCCCAGGTAGTTCATCTTGTGATTAGCAATTGTGAGGGGTATTGTTTTTCTAAGCTCTAGTTCTGTTTTCTCTTTGTCACTGTAGAGAAATCCAATTGATTTTTGTATGTTGATCTTGTATCTGGCCACTTTGCTGAATTGGTCACCTGTGTCCAGTAGTTTACTTGCTGAGTTGATAGGGTTTTCTAAGTATACTATCATATCATCTGCATACAGAGATAATTTCACCTCCTCTTTGCCAGTTTGGATACCTCTTATATCCTTGTCTTATTGCTATTGCAATATTGTTATTGCAAGTCTTAACTTCTAATTAAGTGGAGCTCTGGTGGCCTAGTGGCAAGAAGCTGCACTGCAATCCCAGAGGTATGCTGTTTGAATCCACCAGGTGCTCTGCTGGAGAAGGAGGGGCAGAGAGTGGGGTGGAGCTCCCCAATTAAAACAAGCTTGGAAGGAGGAGTGGCATCCACTTCCATAATAGCTTGCCTCCGGAACCCTATGAACCTGGAGAGAGGATGAAAGGCACCCAAGCGTTAAGGACTCTCCATGGGGTCGATATGAGTTGCCTGTGATTCTTAACAACAATAACATCAACATAGAAAGAGAGATCAGCTGGCCCAGTGGACAGAAAGCAATGCCACCAAGCCAAAGGTGGGTGACTTTTAATCCGCAGCTCTCAGGCCTGCCTTTCATTGTTTTTGTTCAGACATTCCTCTAGGTCCTATAGCCCTGGTGTACAAATTGCCATACAGCGGTAACTTGTGGTTGCTGTGAGGCGGAACACTGTGACACTGATGTGTCAAATGCGTTACTGGTTGGTTACCCAATGTGGACAGAGAGTGGGGTGGAGCTCCCTCATTAAAACAAGCTTGAGAGGAGGAGTGGCATCCACTTCTGTAACAGCTTGCCTCCGGAAACCCTATGAACCTGGAGAGAGGATGAAAGGCACTCAAGGGTTGAGGACTCTCCTTCATAGGGTCGCTATGAGTCTCCTGCGACTCGACAGCACTTAACAACAAGAACAAGACTACTAATACAATATTGAATAGGAGAGGTGATAGTGAGCAGCCTTGCCTTGTTCCTGTTCTCAAAGGGAATGCCTTTAATTTCTCTCCATTGAGAACAATGTTGGCTCTTGGATTTGCATATATACTTTTTAGTATATTGAAGAAATTTCCCTCTAATCCTATTTTATTGAGTGTTTCCACATTTCTTAAGTAAAGGAACTGAAAAACAAAATCCAGCCTCAAGTTGCAATACTTAATGATGCAGTGGATAGAATGATCCAGGACACATTAAAAGAAGATGAAAGGAGTATACAGAGTCACTGTATCAAAAAGAATTGGCTGATACAGAAGAATTTCATGAAATGGTATATGATCAAAAAGCAATGGTGATGAAAGAGGAAGTTCAACTTGCTCTGAAAGAAATGGCACAAAACAATGGCCCCAGGAATGGATGGAATAACAACTGACATATTTCAGCAAACAAATGCAGCTCTGGATGCACTCACTAAGTTCTACCAAGAAATCTGAAGGAAAACCAACTGGCTAACTGACTGGAAGTGATCCATCTTTATTCCCATTCTAATAAAAGGTTATTCAACAGAGTGTGCAAATTATCGAACAATATCACTAATACAAAGGCTTTTGACTGTGTGGATCACAACAAGCTATGGCTGACTCTGAGAAGAATGGCAATCCCGGAACATTTGATTGTGCTAATGCGAAACCTATACTTGGACCAAGAGGCAGTCATCAGAACAGAGCAGGGAGACAATGGATGGTTCAAAATCAAGAAAAGCGTCCGTCAGGGATGTATTTTGTCTCCATACCTTTTCAATCTGTATGCAGAACAGATCACCTGAGACACTGGGCTGTATGAGGAGGAATGTTGCATCAGGATTGGTGGAAGAATCATCAACAACCTGCGTTATGCAGATGGCACAACCCTGCATGCTGAAACTGAGGAGAACCTGAAGCGCTTGCTGCAGAAGGTCAAGGACTGCCGTCTTCAATATGGATTGAAGCTCAACATCAAGAAAACAAAGATTCTCATCACTGGGCCAATTGGCAGCATCAGTATTGATGGTGAAGAGATTGAGATGGTTAACAGTTTTAGTTTGATTGGCTCCACAGTCAACACTCTTGGTAACAGCAGCCAGGAAATCAGGAGATGAATTGCATTAAGAAAGTCAGCTGTGAGGGACCTCTCAAGAGTACTGAAGAGCAACAACATCAGGCTGGAGACTAAGGTGCACCTGATCCAGGCTATAGTCTTTGCAATTACATGCTATGCATCAGAGAGTTGGACAGTGACTAGGGATGATAGAAAGAGAATTGATGCCTTTGAGTTGTGGTGCTGGAGAAGAGTGTTGAATATACCATGGACTGCTAGGAGAACAAACAGGTTTGTCCTGGAGAGGTTGAAGCCAGAATGTTCCCTGGAGTCAAGGATTCTGAAGCTTTGTCTGACATACTTTGGGCATGTTGCAAGGAGGGACTGGTCCTTGGAGAGGGACATGATGTTTGGGAGAGTGGATGTACGGCGCAGGAGAGGAAGCCCTTCGATAAGATGGATTGATTCTGTGAGTGGAGTGGTGGGAATGAATGTGTTTGAGACAGTGAGGTTGGCACAGGATAGAACGGCATTTAGGGCTCTTGTACACAGGGTCACTATGAGTCGCAAACTACTCGATGGCACACAACAACAACATCACTAATACCACACACAAGCAGGATCCTACTGAAGATTATCAGAAAATGACTAGAACAGCAAACAGACAAAAAATGACCAGAGGTGCAAGCAGGGCTTAGAAGAGGCCATGGCATTAGGGAAATTATAGCCAATGTCAAATGGACCTCAGCTGAAAGCAGAGAGTACCAGAGGAATGTCTTTCTGTGTTTCATTGAGTATACAAAGGCATTTGACTGTGGATCACAACAAATTGTGGCTAACCTTGAGAAGAATGAGAATTCTAGAACACTTAACTGTGCTTATATGCAAAATCTGTATTTGAACAAGGAAGCAAAAGTCAGAACAGAACAAGGAAACACTGCATGGTCCAAAATCAGAAAAGGTCATCATGGATGCATCTTATCTCCATATCTTTTTATTCTGTGTGAAGAACACACCATTCAGTAGTCGACTTTATGAGGAGGAATGTGACATCAGGATTGGAGGAAGACTCATCAGCTTGGCTGGCTGAAACTGAAGACGATCTGAAGTATTTGCTGCAGAAGGTCAAGGACTGCAGCCTTCAAAATGGATTGAAGCTCAACATGAGGGAAAAAAAGATTCTTATCACTGGGGAAATTGGCACCACCATGATAGAGAAGTGATTAAGATTGTTAACAGTTTTAGCTTGGATGTCTCTATAATCAACACTCTTGGTATCAGTAGCAAGGAAATAAAAAGATAAATTAATTGCATTGGGAAAGTCTGCTGTCAGGGACGTCTCCAGAGTACTGAGGAACAATGATGTCTAGAGACTAAAGTGAACCTGATCAAAGCTATGGTCTTCACAATTACTTGCTATGCATCAGAGAGTTGGACAGTGACTAAGGATGATAGGAGAAAAATGAATGTCTTTGAGTTGTGGTGCTGGAGAAGAGAATTAAATATACCATTGGCTGCCAAGAGAATCTAGCTCTGTATTTTGAAGCTCTTGTCTCACTTACTTTGGGCATGTGGCCAGGTAGGACCAATCCTTGGAGAAAGACAGCATATTTGGAAGAATGAAGGGACAGTGCAGGAGATGAGATGCACAGATGAGATGGATTGGCACAGTAACTGAGGTAATGTGGATAAATGTTTCAGAGCAGTATTGAGAGTTATTGTACATAGGGTTACCATGAGTCACAGGGCCTTGAGCATACATAACAACAACAACAGCCAGTGAAACACAGATAGACAGTCCTATGGTATTCTCTGCTTTCAGCTAAGATCCATATGACATTGGTTACAATGTCCCTAGTGCAATGGCCTCTTCTAAACCCATCCTGCACATCTGGCTTTTCTCTGTTGATGTACTGTTCTAGTCGTTTCTGGGTAGACTTCAGCAGGGTCTGGCTTGCATGTGATACCAATAATATTGTCTGATAATTTCCACACTCTGTTGGATCAGCTTTTTTTGGAATGGGAATAAATATGGATCACGTCTAGTCAGTTGGCCAAGTAGTTGTCTTCCAGATTTCTTAGCACAGACTGGTACGTGCATTCAGGGCAGCATCTGTTTGTTGAAATATGTCAATTGTTATGCTGTCTATTCCTAGGGCCTAATTTGGGGCCAGTTCCTTCAGAGCAGGTTGAACTTCCTCCTTCATCACCATTGCATCTTGATCATATACTGTTTCATGAAATTCTTCTGTTTCAACCAATTCTTTTCAGTGTAGTGATTCTGTGTACTCCTTTATCTTCTTTTAATGCTTCCTGGGCCATTCAGGATTCTGCCCACGGCATCATTAAGTATTGCCACTTGAGGTTTGAATTTGTTTTCAGTTCTTTCAGCTTAAGAAATGCTGAGCAGCACATCTAAAAATCAATGGGTCAATTAGAGAGGAAGGAGGTTAGTGAGAAATTAAAAAAGCAGAATCAAAGAAAAAAATATCAGTAGTGTTCATCAGGTTGTCATTTGAGGGAAAAGAGTGTTAGTCACCAGACTTGAAGTATTCAAATCACACTTGGCACTTGATGTCTATTTTGAGATTGTCATATTAGTATGTTTTAGCTTGTAGGCACTGAATTTGTAATTTCACATCTTGGTCTAACTCAATACTTACCAAGAAATATATTCTCATTTGTTACAATGCTCTGCCTACTCAGAGTTAAATGAATTTTACTCTGAACAGATCATAAAATGCTAAATATAGGGTCACATTTAGAATATTATTCTTAGGGAGAGTAGCCTCTAGAAATTCTTTTGCCATGATTTATGCATAGGAAATAAGTAAAAACCATTTGTAGAATAGTGTGACTGGTATAGAGTCATCAACTGATATCTGCTAACTCCACAAGGGGAAAGGATCCCCTTTAGCAGTATCCACAGCACGAAGTCTGTTCCTGTGTGGTTAGACAGGTCCCATGCTCCCATAACCTCTTCCATCAATTCTAGCACTCGCCATTTCTCCCATGGTTCTCAATACTCTACTGTTAGGGTTGTTAATTTATTACAACGACCATACAGAACTCACAGGAAATATTCACAATGTTGAGGTTTATTAGGGAAGTAATGGGACAATTCAGGTTGGAAGCACTTAGGGTGCAATTCTTCAGTCAGGACAGCTTCTCAGGTGTACTCACAGGCAAGCCTTTCTTTGACCTTAAGCCTTTAGACCCTGGGCTATGCTACATATTCAAGAAAGTGTCAAAAAGCTCTTTTCCTTCTGCCAACTCTTTTCTAGTTTCTCATCCCCAGCCTCACTTCACCAGTAACCCTGACCAATGCACAGGAGAACTCTGTAGCCCTGTCTACTTCAGTCTCTGGTTCTCTACTGCCTCTGTTGCAGGTACTGGTTCTGTGTCTCGGTTTCAGTTTCACTCTGTCTTGTGCAGGAATCTCTGCCCCAAAGACATGCTGAACTCATTGCTTCTTCTTTCTTGATAACAAATCTCCTGATGGAGATTTTAATTCTCTGCCTCCTCAATTTAACATCAATTTAAACCTAATGTGATGAAAAAGTTGTCTATACACTTTTTTCCCCCTATCGAAAAGTTGCCTGTCATGATGTTGCATTTTGGCTCAGAGGTGAAGATTTTTTTTTTTTATGTTGAGATGTAATCCATATTGAAAGCTGTAATCTTTGATCTTCTGCAGCAAGTACCTCAAGTTCTCCTCACTTCCAACAAGCAAGGATGTATGTCTGCATAATGCAGCTTGTTCATAAGTCTTCCTCAAGTTCTGATGTCATATTTGCCTTTATAAAGTCCAGATTCCTGAATGAGTTTTTTAGTACTCTGATGGAATAGGTATAGAGAAAGAATATAACTCTGATGTACACTTTTCCTTACTTTAAACCATGCAATGTTCCCTTGCTCTGTTTGGATAACAGCTTGTTTGTCTGTTATTGTTGATGGTTGCCATTGAGTCGAGCATGACACATAGCAGCCCTATGAACAAAAGACCTGAAGTCTTTCTGTAACTATTGTCATTTCTCAAAGTTCGTAGAGTTTCTAAAGGCATGTTCTTTAAGAAGTATATGCCACTCCTACTTCCAAATCTGTATTAAACTGGGAAATCTACCAAACACTGTCCATGATGGGTAACCTTGATGGCATTTGATACCCCAAAGGCACAGGTTCAGCCACCTCAGGTTACCTCAGTACATCAAATTGACAGAAGAATGTTTACCACTTAGAAGAATGTTCCTTCAAAATGTAATAACAATTGACTTTTAAATACAATGGCCCTCCCCTAGGTCTTGTAAACAAGAGGTTTACATAAAAACAACCACTATAGTATGTTATTGTTGTTATGTGCCATTGAGTTGCCTGTTACCTATAGTGACCCTATATACAGCAGCTCTGAACCCTTCCCTATCAGTGAGCCAGTCTTACTAACTCATCAACCCCCATTACCCCAGTAACTATCAATACACCTCATCCAGGGTCGTCTTCTCCACTACATTCCTCCACCCTTTCGAGTATGATGTCATTCTCCAAGGACCAGTCTCTCCTGGTAGCACCCAAAGTATGTGGAATGGAGCTTCAAAATCCTAGTCTCCAAGGAGAGACTTGATTTCACCCTCTCTAAGACAGACTGATTTATTTTCTTGGCAGTCTATTTTATGTTCAAGACTCTTCTCCAGACCACAACTCACAGGCATCAATTCTTTTTCTCTCATCCTTAGTCACTGTTCAGCTTTCTGAAACATAACAAGTAATTGCAAAGACCATGACCTGGATTAGGCACACCTTAGTCTCTAGACTGACATTGTTGCTTTTCAGCACTCTGGAGGGGTCCCCAACAGGAGATTTTCCCAAGCAATTCTTCTTTTACTATCTTGACTGCTGTTGATAATGGTGTTGGTTGTGTACCAATGAAGGAATTTTACTTTTCAAAGTGAAGAGTGAACTGGGGGGGAGGGGTGGGCAGGGAGAAAAATGCAGCAATAAATGAATGGGAGTCAAAAATCTCTGTAAATATTCATTAAAGTTAATAAATTTTTTAAAAAACGTGGAGATTGTGGGTTTAAGCAAGCTGTAATTGCTAACTCAATCTCTTCTCCATCTATCATGGTGCTACCAAGTGGCCCAGGGGTGAGAATCTTTATCTTCTTGATGTTGAGCTTCAATCCATATTGAAGACTACAATCCTTGACCTTCTTGGTATATGTATAGATTTTATATAAACATAATTAAGTGTTCTGGAATCTACATTCTTCTCAGTGTTAGCTGTAGTTTGTTAGTTTGTCTTGATAGATGGAGAAAAGATTGAAATTGTCAATTATTTCATCTTACTTGTATCCACACTCAACATCCTTTGTACCAGAAGTCAAGAGATCAGGAAACATTCAGCATTGAGAAAATGTGCTGTCAGGGATTACTCCAAGGTCCAGAAAAGCAGTAACGTCAGTTTAAATATTATTCAAGCCATGGTCTTTTCAGTCATTTGCTATGCGTCTGAGAGCTGGGCAGTGAATAAGGACTAATAGCCAAAGTATTTGGCTGCTAACCAAAAAGGTTTGTGGTTTGAATTCACCAGTTGCTCTGTGGGATGAAAAGGAAATAGCCTGCCTTCTGTACAATTCACAGCCTTCAAAAGAAAAAGACTGAAAACCCAATTACAAATGGGCCAAAGACATGGATAGACTTTTCATGGAAGAAGACATTCAGATAGCCTACAGACACATGGAGAGATCTCAAAATCGTGGAGCATAAGAGAGATGCAAATCAAAACCACAATGAAATACTATGTCACCCCAGCATCAGTGATGAAGTGTAGCAGGGCAACAAGCAATAAATGATGGAGAGTATGTAGAGAGATTGTAGCTCTTATACACTGTGGGTAGAATTGTAAAATGGTACAAAACTCTGGAAGGCAACTTCGTATTTCCTCAAAATGGTGAATATAGAAACGTCTTTTAACTCAGCTATTCCATTACTAGGAATATATCCCAAGGAAATTATACCTGAGATACAGGTGGAGATTTGTACACCACTGTTCATAGAAGTGTTACTCACTATCGCCAAGAATATGGAAACAGCCCAAATATCCAACTAAACCGAATGAATTGAGAAATTATGGTACATTCACACAATGGAATACTATGCAGCACTCAGGAGCAATGATTTGTAAAAATACCACATCACTTGGGAGAGAATAGAGTGCATTATGCTGAGTGAACTAACTCAGTCTCATAAAGACAAATACTGCATGAGACTATTATTATTGTAAAAATAGAAAGATAATTAGTAAAACATGTATGGGGATATAAGTGGGAAGGGGTTGAAAGCAGTAGGGTGATGAAGAGTAAGGGCACACTCAGAGAGTTGCACAATTTGGTGGGTGGCAGGAGAGAGGAAAGGAAATGGGAAAGATTTGGTGGAGATCTGAAAAGACAGGGTAATGATGGGCATAATTTAATGGTGATTAATTTTATAAAACAGTAAACCTCTAGTGGCTAGTGGAAAGAAGCTGCACTGTAATTCCGAAGGCACACAGTTCAAATCCACCAGTGCTCTGCTGTAGGAGGGGCAATCTCCTCCTGTGCCAGTCAGATTTGATTTGATGATGCACAACACAAAAAGAAAACAAACAAGCAAAAAACAATGAATTGTAATGATTGTATGAAACACAATGTGATTGAAGAATAGTGTGAAACACAATATATGTGAACTTTGTAAGCAAACCAATAAAAAACAAATTAAAAAAATATTTACAGCCTTGGAAGTCCTATGGGCAGTTCTACACTGTACATTATAGGGTCACTGTGAGTTAGAATCAACTCTGTAAGTTAGTTTTCTTTGGTTGGTTATTATTGGTGGAGGTGGTTTATTTATTATGGAAACCTTTGCCATTAATACTGGGAACGTTTTTAATGAATCTGATTCAATTCCCTGACAAATAAGTGGTGAGTATTCTTACCAAAATTTGTGCTTTAGGGTATATCACGGTATTTGAATAACCTTTTGGATTCTATTGAATTTTCTATTTACCATTTATCTTTTGTCACACTTAATTATCATCAAGGAATATTGGTAGGTGCTCCATGCTAAGCTAGAAAAAGTCTTGGAATAGATACATTCAATATATTCAGTTTCTCCCACAGGTGCATGTATAAAAAAGAACTTCATAGTGTAGAATGTTTATTCCTAAAACTTATCATAGACAAATTATAAACTATTTTCTATTAAACATCTGTTGCCATCAAGTTGATTCCAACTTACAGCAACTCATATGTTATAAAGTAGAATTGTGCTCTATGCAGTTTTCTTGATTGACATTTTACAGAAGTAGATTTCAAGACCTTTCTTCATGTCATTGTGGGATAGATTTGAGCCAATAACCTTTAGGTTAATAGCTGATGGAAAACAAGGAATCTTATTTCTATTCAAAGTCAGTATATTATAGTGCTTCACTACCATCCTAGAGGTATGCAGTTCACCGGCTCCTGTGTGTTGGGAAGATGGATAGTCTCCTTCTGTATGATCATCTATAGGTTGATTCCTTCCTGATGTACTTAACAATAACAATTGTACTGGGTTGATTTCATAGAGGGAAAGTTACGAAGAAAAGGAAAATCAAGACCACAAACACACACATCAGTATATAAGATACAGTAAAAGAAGCCGATACAACATGGGAGGGACAGTGTTTGATTCTGACTTCTATCTACTTCATAAAGGGGAACTGTCCGCATCAATAATATTCATAGCAGCAAATAATTAGCTGCTGGGTCAGACATTCCATCTCCTGTTCTTCACCTGTTTCCACCAATTCTTGAGTTTGATTTTTGTTTTTGACTCACAGATTTTACTCACAGTTGTGGTACCAAGAGTGGGATTTATTAGAGAAGTAAGTTAGAGCGTGGAGGAGGCAAAGGATATCACTGGATGGAAGTCCAAGTTTAGGCCCAGCAATCTGAAGGTAAAATTTCTCAATTAGTCCTGGCTCTAGTTTCAGTTTAGCAATCAACTTTTACCTTCCATCATTTGGCAAGGACAGCAAAGCTTTTAACTGTGCCTTTATCTCACAGCTCCTCTGGTTACGCCTTGCCACAGTTTCTTCACAGCAATGCCGCAGTCTCTCCATCACTAGGGTCTCATTCTCAGAGGTTCTTTCCCAGTCTTCCTCAAATTTTGCTGCATAGTGTGGGAAGCACCCTCTCTCTTATCCTAGTCCCACAGCTGTTGATGTTTGCAAGACATGTGTTGATTATTTGCAAAACTGTGCTTACAGTTAAGATTGCTGGAGACCAAAAGGGGCTAATGGCTAGAAAAGCCAACTATTAAGCTAACAATGCAGATATATTAAAATTTTGATGACTATAACAAATATATAAAATATCTTTCAGCATTTAGACATTAAGAAGTCCTAACTTTTTTTGTCTGTTGATACATGCGATTACAATGATAATTTTTTATACATATTGAACCTTATTTGTAATCAGGAATACATTCTCCTTGCTCATATTTTATTTTTCCTTTGAATTTCTAGTCCATTTAGTTTGATGGATTCTGTAATGTGCCACTCAAGTCCCACCTTCACGGGGCAGAATGTATTCTTTAATCTGTCCTATGTATTGGCTGCTGAGGGCTTACAGTTGAGTCTTTTGGAAGAGAAGAGGCATGAGGAATTAAGAGGGTAGCTTAGGCTATCTTTCATGACTGATTCAGAGCTTTTTATGAAATGTACTTGGGCCTATGTTACAAATGTATAAGTAAACCAATATAAAATAAAAATTTTATTTTAAAAAAACCAAAACTGAACAACAACAAAAATGTGTAGTACTTCAACTTCCCCCTTTACCTCAATTTAATTTCTATCACTTTCTTACAGGAGTTGATTCTCAGAGTAAAACAAACAACAAACAAACCCTAAGTCACTGTTGTCAAGTTGATACTAACTCACAATGTCTCTCTAGGACAGAGTAGAACTGTTCCATGGGGTCTTCAAGGCTGTAAATTGAATAGAACAAGTTGCACCTCTTTTTCCCACAGAACGGCTGGTGAGTTTTAATTACCAACTATTAGGAGTAAAATGCTTTAACAACACCATCACCAGGGATAACTAATACTGTGAATATTCACTGATAAAAATCTGACCTGCTTGTCTGTCTCACTAGGGGACTTAGTCTAAGAAGGAAAGATCAGTGCTTTTTTTTTGGCTAATATTTTAGCTAAAGTTTAAGTATCTGTATTTTTAAGGGAAGTGAGCTTTTTTTTTCTTTTTGATATTTTATTTGATTTTACAGTTACAATTAATCTGCTTTCTACAATTAATCTCACTTCTTAATGTGAACTGAGGAGGTACTCTTCTTTTTTTCTTATGGCCTGGAAACTAGAACATTTAGAGTAAATAACACTGTAATCATCTATTCTGTAAAGATTAAACCCATCTGGTCTTTGTGCCTTTTTCAATGATAGATTGTTAATCACCCAACATCTATAGCGATAGGCAATTTAAGTAATTTATATCTTGTTAGGAAATCACTCATTTCCTCTGTGCTTTCAAATTCATAGCCATAGAATTGCAAGCAGTAATCTTTTATAATTCTCTTAATCACGAGTGGATCTGTGGGTTTTGTCTCCTTCTCATTTCTAAGCCTGCATATTTTTGTGAGTGCCTTCTTCTGTACATGTTATTTGCTTGCCATGTGCCCTCTCTCATTTAGTCAAGTTCACAGAGAGTTTATCTGCTCTGTTGTTGTTACTAGGTGCCATTGAGTCATTTCCTATGTTCAACAGGATGAAATAGACAGCAATACATGGTTTATATCAGGTGTATCTTAGACCTCAAAGTGACATCTTTGCTTTTTAACTCTTTACAGGAGTGGTTTTTTAGCTGATAAACTCGACACAGTCTGATGTTTAAATTCTTGATTGCTCTTTCTCTGGAAATTAATAGTTAATCCAAGAATAATGGCAATTTCGTGACTTCATTTTCTTCACCATTTATCATGGTGATGTTTATTGGTTCAGTTAGGAGATTTTCATTTTCTTTATGCTGAGATGTAACCCATATTGGAGACAGTAGCCTTTTATTTCATCAATAAGTGCTTCAAGAGCTCTTCACTTTAAGCAAGTAATAAATGATGTTACTTGAATAGTAAAGGTTGATGATGAGTCTTTCTCCAATCTTAGTGATAAGTTCTTACTCATATAGTTCAGATTCACTTTCAGCCAGTGAGTCCCTGATTCTGTATCTTGTTCTGAATAAGGCTTGACTTTCTAGTAGTTATTTTTCAGTGTTCTGCTGGAACCATATTTAAAAATTATTTTCAGCAAAATTTTCCTTATGTGTGATGTTAATGATATTGCTTGATAATTTCTACATTCCATTTGGATCACCTTTCTTTGGAATAAGCACATATATAAATCTCTTCCATAGATAGGCTAGATAGCTGTCTTCTGAATTTCTTGACATAGATAAATGATTGCTTCAAGCTTTACCAAGCTTCAAGAATATACAACTCAGATTTTCCTTTTAACTTTCTTTCTTTTTTTAGTCTATTAATTTCAGCTTTTAATTTTAATAAGTATTTCATCTTTCTTTTGTTTATTTCTTATTTTCTCGTGATGATTAGAAATTGTTCTTGTTCTTTTCCTCTTCTTTCTTTAACAATAAAAAGGCAATAAATTCACTCTGCTTGTACCATTTGCTCTTCTACTACATTTTTTCCTTTCTCACTCACTTTTTCATTTTCATTGCTATTAAGTTAGAACTGACTCAAAGTTGAACCTCTAGTGGGTGTTCTGGGTTTTCCAAGTCTATAAATCACACAGAAGAGACTATTCATCATTTTTTCTGCAGAGCTGTTGATGAATTCAGATCACTGAAGAGGCTCAGACTTTGGGATGGCAGCACAAATCCCTATGGACTAAACCTCCAGAGCTCCCTATTGCTTTCTCAATAGTTATCATTTTACTTTTTCTTTATTTTTAGAGTCGTGGGTTGACTTTCCAAAATATCCATAATTTATTTCTGATTTTATTGAAATATATAGCAACAACAATAATAAAGAAAGGAACCAGGAAAACGTTTGTTTTTTTTAATTTTACTTTCATATTGTAAGCTTTTTTTAAAAAAATATATTTTAATTTATTGTTATTATTAATTTTAATGAAAGTTTACAGAGACTTTGGATTTCCATTCATTTATTGTTGCACTTTTTGCCCTGCCCACCTCTCCCCCCAAGTTTGCTCTTCTCTTTGAAAAGCAGAAGAAAACTCTTTCATTGTTTTTCAATCCCTCCCCCCAAGTCTACTCCCCTATGCAGCCTTCATTCTGGACTCCTGTCATGATAATATTAACCTACTTATATACCCCTTTTAAACAGTTCTCTTCCTCATCTGTTTCAATGCAGTATACCTTATTTATCCCCTCTTTTCTTAACTTCTCCCCTACCCAATGTCAACACACCCATGTTTACTGCTGTTTTGTTCACAATAGCAAAGAGTTGGAAACAACCCAAGTGCCCATCAACAAATGAATGGATAGAGAAGCTGTGGTATATTCACACCATGGGATACCATACTGCACTGAAAAACAAAGAACTAATGAAATACTATAGAAAATGGGTGACTCTGGAGGACCTTACGCTGAGTGAAATATCTCAGTCACAAAAGGACAGATACAGCATAGTGCCACTGTTGTAAAACGGGCCTTCCTTTCTTATGTTAATCCTTCAGCTTTGCAAGAATGAAGTCCTCCTTTAAGGACTGGTGCATCCTTGCAACATGCCTAAAGTATATGAGATAGAATTTTCCTGTCCTTGCCAAGGAGCACCCTGGTTGCACCTTTCTTCGGGACAGATCTATTTGTTCTCTTAACAGTCCATGGGATATTCAGTACTCCTCTCCAACTCTTCTTTGATACCTTAATTCAAAGGTGTTGATTCTTCTTTTATATTTAGTTATCGTCCAACTTTCAAATGCGTAGCAAGTAATTGAAAAGATCCTTTATTAAAGTCAGTACAAACTCAATTATTTTTCATCCTCTTTTAAAAGTATTTATGAGTCTGTTCCCCAATTTTATCACGATTAAAGTTTTGAATGTTTTCCATTCTTTTTTTGTTGTTTTCAGATGGTTTCCAGGAACAGATAACACAGGATCACCAAAGAGCTGAAGGAAGTATCTAATCTTAAAGAGATAGATGAGCAGGAACATTAAACCTTAAGGAATGGAAACAGAGAGAACACTTGAATAAAAGTGGCATCCACAGAAAAGATAAAATGCTGTATCCATTAGAGAATACTAGAATGCAATGTGTTGAAATTGCCAGAAAGTGATAAATCAATACTGAAAATTAAAAATAAGGAAATATTCATATTCAAATGCTGGCAGATGTTTGCTATAAACTTTTACATTTTTATGGGGAAAAAATGAAATGCAATAGCTGAAATACAAAGTTGACCAAAGTTTCCATA
>NW_006399979.1:2835000-2850070 GCF_000299155.1 Elephantulus edwardii | reverse complement strand
TTATTGTTATTATTAATTTTAATGAAAATTTGCAGATATTTTGGATTTCCATTCATTTATTGTTGCGCTTTTTGCCCTGCCCACCCCTCCCCTCCAGTTCCTTCTTCTCTTTGAAAAGTAAAAGAAAAATTGTTTCATTGTTATACAGTCCCTCCTCCCAAGTCCACTCCACTATGCAGCCTTCTTCTGGACTCATGTCATGACTATAATACCTAATCACATATCCCTTTTAAATAATTCTCTCTCATCTGTTTCAATTCAGTAAGCATAATTTATCCCATCTTTCTCAGTCTGTACCCAACCCCAATGTCAGTCTCATTTTACAACAGTGACACTATACAGTATTTGTCCTTTTGTGACTTAGATATTTCACTCAGCATAATGTCCTCCAGGTCATCTATTGTTAATAATATTTCATGAGTTCCTTGTTTTTCAATACAGCATAGTATTCCATTTTGTGGATATACCACAGCTTCTCTATCCATTTGTTTGTTGATGGACACTTAGGCTGTTCCCAACTTTTTGCTATTGTGAACAAAGCTGCAGTAAACATGGGTATGCATAGAAATATATATATTTTAAGACATATATATTTTACACAAAATTAAGTTCCTAACTTGACAGTTTCTTTTTGAATTGTTTAGAAACATTAACTAGTCCAGTAAGTAAGACCTTTAAAAAAATTTGACTTCTGTTCCACATTTTTCTCCTGTCCTATACATTTCTGTCTATTTTGGTCCTAATTACAATGATCAGCAGTGGTGGTGGTAATATAAAGTCACTAAGGAAGGACAGAACCCAGTACAGGATGAGAAGGACAATAGAGACCAAGAGCAATTTAAAGGTAGAGTCAAGTTTTATATTGTCTTACAAGGAAATTGAGGAGCAAGGATGTTCATAGCTACTTGCTATAAGATAAGGGAGCAAGTTGGGCGTCATAGATAGTTATTCCTGGGAAAGAGGAATAGATTTGTAGCCCGAACAGAGATAAACAATTTCAGCTGCTGCTCTTTGGTCATTTCTGCAGCTGTTCTGGGAAAGGAAGGGAGAGCAACTCCATAGCCCTAATAGTAACCAGGCACTATTTAGCTCTTCAGATTTCAGAGTGAAGAGGTTGTGGCTCATGAAGCTTTTCTTTTTTCTGAATACTTGATCAGTTTTGCAAATATTTCAAACGTCTGTTCTCTTTGACTTCCATAATGACCATTCCATTCTTCAGTTCATATGCTTTTGTTTTGTAGAAACAAAATGTCTTATTTTAGCTCTAGAAAAATATTTGTGTGTGCTTCATTTGCATCTTCTTGACCACATGGTCTTTCATCTTTCTCTTAACAGTGGTTCTGTTTCATCATGAATGTTGTACTTGTCCTGAATCATCTTTCCTTGGTTTATGGGTCATACTGGTGTTTCTATATCATGTACTTTTTACAGACCTGATGTGGACAAAGATAGGCAGATCTACTCTGGGAGAAAGATGGACAGATCTTCTTTTGTGTGATTTAAAGCTTCAGAAATCTTCTGGAGGGTCAGCTATGGTATCAATTCTAACTTGATGGCAATGAGTTTGGGTTTTCTTGAATTTGGGCTGGGTGATAGAGCTCCCCAATTTGTGACAGTGTGGTGAATGATGGATGATGATGGAGCTTACTATGTGGACTGGCAATGCAGTGTTTACCAGGCTACCATTCTTCAGATGAGATACCAAAAGAAACCTCTGGGCTTCCAATATGTATAACTAGCTAAGTAACTATATATATTTTAACCTGGAGACTCTCCAGCCACATTTTTGTTACTGAGGCCATATATTTAAACTATCCATCCTCCATCTTTGTTTCTAACTTTTGCATTGGAATCACTGATTATTATTAATACATCTTGATTTCATTTTCAATCAACTTCAAACTGCAGAAGTTAGTAGAAACCTTCTATTTCTAAATCTTTGGCTTTCATAGTCAAAGTGTAAATTTGAATTACAGTTGCATTAACAGATCTTTGCTATTTATGTATAGATATCATCCTATCACTGACAGCATGGTAATTTAGGATATATTTTGGAATGTTCGTTTAGTGGGTGAATGCAACATCATTCCTCTTCTATTTACCATTGCTGGCCTAGTAAACCATATTATTGTCTATCTTAACTGGTCACTACCAGTCCATATCGACTCACTTATGCATAAGATATCAAAATTTGTGCATTCCATTTAACTTTTGACAACTCCAATTTTCATAATTAATACATTTCATGCTTCAGTTACTAATGGACATTTGTTGGTTTTTCTCTTCACTCTAAGTCATGCTGCTTCATCAAATAAAGGTCTTTAATTTGCTGAAAGCTTTACCCCATTCATATCATTAAGGAAGACTATTTTGAAGAAGCAACTCTTCCCCAATAGTATTTTGAATGCTTCGCAACTCAAGAACCCAGTCTTCCAGCACTGTATCAACACTATAATGCCAAAAATTGCATGATGGAATTTTTATGACCAATGATTTCTTACTTGTAAATGTTGTTGTTGTTATTGTTAAGTATTGTTCAGTCATAAATGACTCATAGTGACCCTATACCTTTCTTAAAAAAAAATCACAACAACCCTATACACAACAACAATACACAAGGAACTCATCTTATGGAATACAGAGAAATCAAGTAGACTATCTCTGTAGGAAGAGATGATAGAGAAGCTCTGTATCAGCCAACAAAACAAGACCAGGGCCCATTGTGGAACGAACCTCTGTTTGTCACATGTAAATATAAACTGAAGATTTAAAAAAATAACACAAATACACAGAAAGCAAATGTGACCTTGGGCGTGAATTTAGAAATCATCTCAAGAATATATCAGAACATTGAACACAAATTACTGAAGACCAGAGGAGTTTGGGATGGTTTCAGGGACATAATATATGAAGAAAGAAAAATATTAAAAATACAGAAAAGAACTACAAAATGCACCATGCTCTTTGGATATAAGATCTTTACATGAACCAGAGATTGAGAACTTGACACTGGGAGATGGTGTGAGATGAAGAGATGCGAGTACATAGAAGCAGAGAAAGCAGTAAAGAACTTGACTTATGGAGTGAAACAGCTAGGAGCCTGTCGATGAAGTGAGTACCTTAGTACACTTGGCAGAGGGAATCTAGGTCTGCCAATCCATGGAGCATCTTTGAATCTAGGCTTACTGGCAGAGTAGAAGTGTCCCTGGCACATATTTGGAAGAGCTCAAAGAGCTTTGAAACGCTTACCTCTATAGGATAAAGGCAGGACCTCAAGGCTGAAGGTCAGAGAGAGAAAGGTCTACTTTTCAGCATGGTTGGAATAGACTAACCTAATGGAGAGGTATATTCTTAGTATACCTAACCTGAACTGTAATCTATTGCTTCCCTAATAATCTGTATTTTTTGTAAATACAGGAAAGTAAAGACCAAGTGGATATCAGAAGAGACTCTGAAACTTGCTCTTAAATACAGAGAAGCTAAAGCAAAAGAAAAAAATGATGAAGTAAGAGCCAAACAGAAGATTTCAAAGACTAGCTTGAGAAGACAGAGCAAAACATTATAATGAAATATACTAAGACCTGGAGTTGGAAAACCAAAAGAGAATAACATGCTTGGTATTGTTGCTGTTGTTTGGTGCCGTTGATCCCTTGCAACTCATAGCGACCCGATGTAAAACAGCTCTGAACCCTGCTCTATCCTGACCCAACCTTATTGTCTCTGACACACCTATCCTCATCACTGTAGTCGCTGAGTCAATCCATCTCATTAAGGGTTTTCCTCTCTTATGCTGATCCTCCACCCTCCCAAGCATAATGTCCCTTGTAATATGCCCAAAAGACATCAGATGGAGCTTTAGAACCCTTGACTCTGAGGACCAGCCTAGTTTCACCCTTTCCAGGTTGAACCTGTTTGTTCCCCTACTAGTCCATGTTGTCCCTCCTTCTCCAACACAGCATCTGGTGGATTCGAACCGAGCACCTCTGGTATTGCAGTGCAGCTTCTTGCTACTAGGCCAGCAAAGCTACCTCCAATGTGTTTTATTGACTATGCAAGGTCGTTTGTGTGAATTATAATAAATTATGGATAAGATTCAAAAGAGTGGGGACTCCAGAATACTTTATTCATGCAGAACCTGTATATAGATGAAAAAAGCAGTCATTTAAACAGAATAAAGGTTTAAAATCAAGAAAGATGTGTGTTGGGTTTTTTCTTTTAGCAGGGCTATCTTTGCTGATAACAGATGGGTCCTGGCTGAAAGCAGAGAATACCAAAAGAATGTCATTTTTTATTTATTTATTTATTTTTAATTTAGGTTGTTTATTTTTCATTTCAATGAACATCTACAGAGATTTTGGGATTCCATTCATTCATTGTTGCACCCTTCTCCCCGCACAAACCCCTCCCCCCTCCCCCCCATTTGCTAAAGCAAAAGAAAAACTCCCTCATTGGTACACAATCCCCCCCCCGCACCTCCCCAAACCCCACCCCCTAGCCCCAAATATAATCCACTCTACAACCCTCATTGCTTACTCCTACGATAAAAATAATGCCCTAAAATATAATACTTTTAGACTATTCTCTCTCCCATAGATTTCATTTTGTGTTTTATTTACTAGTCACAAGCATTTGACCACATAACAAACTATTGTTATCATTGAGAAGAATGGGTATCCCAGAACACTTAATTGTGTTCATGGGAAATCTATACTCAGATAAATAAGCTGTTGTGTGAAGGAAGCAAGGGAACACTTCATGGTTTAAAATCAGGAAGGAGGTGGATCACAGATGTGTCCTTTCTCCATATCTATTCTGTCTGTATACTGAACAGATAATTTGTGAAATCTAATTCTATGAAGAGGAATGTGGCATCAGGATTGGAGGAGGATTCATCAACAACCTAAGTTAACCTCAAGTTAAGTGACTCAGAGACCCTATGAACAATAGACCTGAACCATTTCCTGTCCTGGGCCATCCTCATCATCTCTGACACATTTGAGCCTGTTGCTGCAGTCGTTGTATCAATTAATCTTGTGGAGGGTCTTCCTCTCTTTTGCTGACCTTTCTAAGCACCATATCCCTTTCAAAGGGATAGCCTCTCCTAGCAACATGCCCAGAGCGTTTAAGATGAAGCTTCACCATCATTGCCTCCAAGGAGCACTCTAGCTGCACTTTTTCCAATGGAAGTAGCAACCAAAAAAATCAAATGACATGTTGCTTTGGGCAAATCTGCTGCCAAGGACCACTTTAAAGTAATAACGAGCAGAAATGTTAAAAACTAAGGTGTGCCTAGCCCGAGCCACAGTGTTTTAATTTGCTTCATACTCTTATGAAAGTTATGAAATAAATAAGGAAGACTGAAGAATTGTCTTTAATTGTCTTCTTCTTTAAGAAAGAAGCTCTTAAATCATGGTGTTGGCAAAGAATATTGAATATATTCTGAACTGCCAAATGAACCAATGAATTTGTCTTGGATATTGTGAAGCCAGAGCACATTTTAGAGACAAGGATGATGAGATTTCATCTCTTATACTTGGGACATGTTTTCAGAAGGGGAAAGTCCTTGAAAGAGGACATCATGCTTGGAATAATGAAGGTCAGTGAAGGAGAGGGAAAACACTTCAATGAATGATTCTTAAGCAATGATGGGCTTAAGCGAACAGACTGTGAGGATAGTGTGGGATCAGGAAGAGTTTCCTTCTGCTACCGTTATGTTATTAGCTTGATGGACCTAATAATAATGACAAAACCAGCATAGGGAGGACCTAGCACCTGTGTTTGATTATTTCTTGACTTTAAAGACAAGGAGATTGAACACTTTAATGCATGGTATATAATGACTTTTACTTCATGGTAGGGAGTACCTGTTGTTGTTGTTATGTGCCATCGAGTCGTTTGTGACTCATAGCGACCCTATATACAACAGCCCTAAACCCGGCTCTATCCTGTGCCAATCACATGGCCTCTGACACACCCATCCCGATTACCCCAGTCACTGAATCAATCCACCTCATAGAGGGTCTTCCCCTCCTGCGCTGTCCCTCCACCCTCCCAAGCATGACGTCCCTCTCCAAGGACCTTTCTCTCCTTACAACATGCCCAAAGTATGTCAGATGAAGCCCCAGAATCCTTGCCTCCAAGGAGTAGCCTGGTTTAACCCTCTCCAGGATGAATCTGTTTGTTTTCTTGGCAGTCCAGGATACATTCAATACACTTCTCCAGCACCACAGCTCAAAGGCATCAGTTCTCCTTCTATCTTCCCTAGTCATTGTCCAACTCTCTGATGCATAACAAGTGATTGTAAAGACCATGGCCTGTATCAGGTGCTCCTTAGGCTCCAGAGAGACACCGTTGCTCTTGAGTACTTTAGAGAGGTCCCTAACCGCAGACTTTCCCATCGCAATATGATTTTTTATTTCCTGACTGCTGGTGCCAAGAGTGTTGACCGTGGAGCCGAGCAAACTGAAGCTGTGAACAATCTCAATCTCTTCCCCAGCCATCCTGATGCTACCAATTGGTCCAGTGGTGAGAATCTTTGTCTTCTTGACATTGAGCCTCAGTCCATACTGAAGGCTACAGTCCTTGACCCTCTGCAGCAAGTGAATGAGGTCCTCCTCAGTTTTGGCAAGCAGGGTTGTGTCATCTGCCAACTGACTGGAAGAGATTTATATTTGTTCCCATTCCAAAGAAAGGTGACCCACCTGAGAGTGGAAACTACAGAACAGTATCATTGATTTCACATGCAAGCAAGATTCTACTGAAGATTATCCAAAAATGACTGGAACAACACATCAGCAGAGAACTGCCGGAAGTCCACGCTGGGTTTAGAAGGGGTCTTGGGACTAGGGATATTATAGCTGATGTCAGATGGATCTTAGCAGAAAGCAAGAAATACCAGAAGAATGTCTATCTATGGTGTTTGACTGTGTGGATCATAACAAACTGCAGCTGACTCTGAGGAGAATGGGAATCCCAGAACATTTACTTGTGCTAATGCGAAACCTATAGTTGGACCAAGAGGCAGTCGTTAGAACAGAGCAAGGTAACACCGCATGGTTCAAAATTGGGAAGGCTATACGCCAGGGATGTGTCCTATCTCCATACCTTTTCAACCTGTATGCAGAGCAGATTATCCGAGAGGCCGGGCTCTATGAGGAGAAGTGTGGTGTCAGGATTGGTGGAAGAAGGGAGTACCTAGGTGGTATAAATACTTTCATACTGCATTGACAACCAAAAGGTTGAAGGTTCATGTCCATCCAGACATATCTAGGGAGACAAAACTAATGATCTCCTTCTGAAAACTCTTGGAACACAGTTTTACTAATTGGGTTGCTATGAATCTAGGTTGACTGGAGAACAATTGATTCCTTCCCCCCCCCCCCCCCCGTACCAACCAGGTTTCTGGTGGCCAGGATATTCCCAGATAGTCTACTTTCTGATTCTTTTCCTCATTCTATAGTTTACTTTGTAGGTGTGTGCCTAGTTTTGTGGAGACCTCCCATCAATTCTTCAAATAGCTCTAGAGTCCTGGGCCATCCAATATCAAGTTGGAAGCAGGAGTGCCATCTACTTCCTAAATAACATGCCTCTGGAAACTCTATGAACTTTGATAAATGTCGATAGTTGTAGAGAGGCTTCAAACCTTTTGTTCATAGGGTTGTTATGAGCTCTGCTCCACTCGAAGGGAAGGCAATCAACAACAACCAATATCAGGCTATTCATTGGTCAGTCCAGGCAGCTCCTGGACTCAGGATTCTTGAGTAGAGATAAGTGTCAGCACTCAGTTGTTATCTTTTTAGTTTACTGTTAGGGTATCAGGATAACCTCTTCTCTTTTTACTCTGTGGCTTGACGATTTTACCCTACTTTTATGATATATGCTGTTAGGTGCCATTGAGCCCTTGCAACTGATAGCGACCCTATGTAAAACAGCTCTGAACCCTGCTCTATTCTGTGCCAACCTTATTCACTCTAACACACTTACCCCCATAACCCCAGTCACTGAATCAATCCATCTCATTAAGGGTCTTTCTCTCTAACACTGTCTCTCCACCCTCCCAAGCATGGTATCTCCCTCTGAGGACTGGTCCCTCCTTGCAACATGTCCAAAATATGTCAGACCAAGCTTCAGAATCCTTGCCTCCAAGAAGTCTGGTCTCTCACTCTCTAGGATGAACCTGTTTGTTCTCCCAGCAGACTATAGTATATTCAATACTCTTCTCCAGCACCACAGATCCTAGTCATTGTCCAGCTTTCTGACACAGAGAAAGTAATTGAGAAGACTATGGCCTGGATGAAGTATACCTTAGTCTCCAGATGGACATCATTGTTCTTCAGAACTCTGGAGAGGTGCCTGACAGCCGATTTTCCAAGGAAATTTGTCTTTTATTTTCTTGGCTGCTTATATCAAAAGTGTTGATTGTGGAGTCAAGCAGTCTATACCCATTAACAAGCTCAATCTCTTCACAGTTTATCACAATGTTGCCAATTGGCCCAGTGGTAAGAATCTTTGTCTTTTTCATATTCAGCTTCAATCCATATTTAAGGCTGCAATCCTTGACCTTTTGCAGCAAGTGCTTCAGGTCCTTCTCAGTTTCAGTATGGAGGGTTGTGTCATCTGAATAATGAAGGTTGTTGAAGATTCCTCCTCCAAACCCAATTCCAGACTAGTAATAATACAATGGCAGTTGAGCAATGATTACTCAGTGCCTGATAAGCCAATCAAAAGTCCTTATTCTGTCACCACCCTGGTTTCATGTAAGGGAAGTTTCTCTAGGATGTGATCTGCAGGCTGTTATCTTACAAGAAAAAATGAAGAGAGAACTGAACAACCAGATCGGAAGAGGTGGGAGTGGAGCACATCTCTGAATCCAGATTCCTGTATTGGAAGCTGCCTAGATCCAGGGGAGATCTCCAAGGAATTTTCCTCTTAAAGTTTGAACATAAAGATAGTGAAAGTCTTCCCTTAGAGCTGACACTGTGAATTCTGAGTTCTAGTCTCTTAAATTACAAGAATACATTTGGTTTTTTAAAACCATCTATTTGCACCTGTTAAGGAACTCTGTGGAGCTGCCCTGCCAACGGAAAGGTGGGTCATTCAAATCCAACAGCTGTTCCCTGAGAGAAAGATGAGTTATCTCTTCCCATATGATTTACTGCCTCTGATATGTCTCTGGAGGGTCAGCTATTTCTTTCATAGCTTCGCTAGACTACTAAAACATGTAGATATGTGTGTTATGTGTTGTGTAAGTGAGAAGAGAAGTTGGTGAATGGCTACTCTTTTTCACTCTTCCCCCCTGCCCCCAGCCAAATTAACACTTATTTAGGGTGGTGACCTTGTGGTAAAAAACTGTGCTGCAATCGCAAAGGCATCTGATTCTAATCCACCAGCTGCTCTAGGAAGAAGGATTAACAGTCTCCTCCCATGCCACTCACTGCCTCTGAAAACCCACTGCAGGGCCAGCTGTGGGTCATTTCAGACTCAACAGCACACAAGAAGAAGCGGCAGCACATACTAATTCATTTAGTGAGTTCGTTAATTCATAATTGTGTGTGAGACGCACAATTCAACTGATAACAATAACCAACGTTTATCCAATCTCATAAAATGTCCACAATATTTCATTTTTGGTTCAAACTCATTATTTGTAGGTATCATAAACCAAGATAAATGACGTTATCCTACTGGAAGTTCATTCAACTTTAAGACAAAATTTGCTTTTATACTCTTAAAAAAAACTTTTCTCAGTTAAATTGGCTTCTCTCTTGCTTCTTAAGCAGGCTGTAATAAAGCTTGCAACTTAGATTTTCAACCAGCCAGTGACATTTGATACTACCACCTATTGGCAGTACAACACGGAAGTCCAGCCAGCAAAGGAGACAAGTAAACCCAAGGAATTTTATCTGACTCATGGAATGTACTGGTTTTACCATGTATGTTCCTTATAGCGTTTCAAAACAGGTATCTTATTTTTAGGGGTTTTTAAAATAAAAATGTGTTTTATTTACGTGAAACTTCTAAAATCTTACTGGTTTGTGAATGGTCATTCCTGTAAATTTTTCTACTAAAATAAACACTGTGCCATGTTTATGGTAAAGGTTCTAAAGTGTGCTATAGCCCAGCAGCAGTGGCCAAGCAATCCAGCTTCTCCAAGGCTCTATGCACAAGGCGACCCACAGGCACCTGCATAAGCCCTCCCTGCCACCAAGGGGCGGTGAAGGAGGAGCCCCAGAGGAGATCCAGAGTCAAGAGATGCAAAGCAAAGTGAATTGGGTGGGGGGTGGGGATTCCACAACAATGAATTTTTTTTTTAAAGTGAATGGGGTCTTGGGAGGAAAATGTGCAACCATGAATGAATGAAGATCCAACTTTTCTGTTAAAACCACAATTTTAAAAAAGGAAAAATAATTTAGAATGTGAGAGCCTTAAAAAAATTCTTCTTAAGAAGTGTTATATGTTTTCAGTTATAGAAATAAAATGCAGTTATAAAATGTGACTTTAGTTACGCCACAGAATTAGGATCATTATACACGTGTTAGTTTTTTTTTAAAAAAAGAGGAGATGAGCTAGTCTGTTAGCTAAGCCTCCTGCAAAAGTGGACACGAAGCCCAAAAAGGCAGCAGTGAAGAAGTCTTCCGACAAAAAAATGCCAACAAAAGGGAAAGGGGAGCAAAGGGAAATCAGGCTGAAGTGGCTTAACTAGGAAACTAAAGAATTACCTGCAGGAGAGGGAGAAACTAGAAATGAAGAGTCCAGCCTCTGATGAAGCAGGAAAGAAAGAAGCCAAGTCTGATGGGGTAACTGTGTCAGTCAGTGAGACTGGCTCAGGACAGGGCAGGCTCAGAGCTGTTGTACATAGGGTTGTTGTGAGTCTCAGGTGTCTTAACGGTACATAATAACAACAAGAACAACAGTGTGTGTGATAGTAAATTGTTGAAGCTCAACATCAAGAAGACAAAGATTCTCACCACTGGGCCAATTGGCAGCACCATTTATTAGAGGGAGAAGAGACTGAGGTTGAAAATTCTCTTGAGCACTTAACTCATCACTTTCATGTTTTGATTAGTGATTTTAAATCATAAGAATAATTGGTCTGCTAAGAACTTCCAGATTATAGCTCTATACGATAGAATTTGCTTATCTAGTTTGTTTCATGCAGCTTATTATTTTCTTAGAACTAGGAAAACTTGGTTCAGCCCATGCATCCACATCTATATGAGATTAAATGTGTTCTATTTATGTTCCTTAATAGACATAAAGGGGTATAAGCGACATTCTGTTTTCATTGATTATTGATTGTTGATTGTGGTAGCTGCTGTTGAGTTGATTCCAGTAGCTTCCCTATGAATAACAGATCTGAACTTACCCTATCCTAAGCAATTCTTATGGTTTTGGATATATTTGAGCCTGCTATTACAGTGACACTCACAATGTTCATCCATGATATTGAGGGATTTCTTCTCTTTCTCTGAGCCACTACCTTACCCATTATGATGTCTTTTTCCAAGGACTGGTCCCTCCTGACAATATGCCCAAATTGTTGTTGTTGTTGTTGTTATGTGCCATCGAGTTGCCTGGGACTCATAGTGACCCTATGTACAACAGTCCTAAACCCTGCTCTATCCTGTGCCAATCTTATTGTCTCTGACACACCTACCCCCATTACTCCAGCCACTGAATCAATCTATCTCATCGAAGGTCTTCCTCTCTTGCCCTCTCCCTCCATGCTCCCAAGCATGACGTCCCTCTCCAAGGACTGGTTCCTCCTTGCAACATGTCCAAAGTATGTCAGATGAAGCTTCAGGATCCTTGCCTCCAAGGAGAAGCCTGCTTTCACCCTCTCCAGGACAAACTTGTTTGTTCTCCTAGCAGTTCATGGTATGTATATTCAATACTCTTCTCCAACACCACAACTCAAAGGCATCAATTTTCCTTCTATCAGCCTTAGTCATTGTCCAGCTAATTTCTGTCACAATAAATCAGTTTGCATTTTCCAGAGTGATTTACTTAGTGGTTAGGAATTAGTTTTTATTTTCTGATGGTTTATTGGTAAGGAATTGCAATGCCAATTGAAAAGTATATGGTTTGGATCCACTAGCTGCTCCACAGGTAAAAGATGGGCAGTCTCCTGCTCTGTGACTTACTACCTCTGAAAATCCACGGGAGGATCAGCTGTAGGTCCATTCCATCTTGATTGTACACAACAATATCAACAAAAGTTTTTTATTGTTGGACCTAATTTAAGTGTGTGAGTTTTTTTTCATTTGTTTCTCTTCTTCAAAATAACATAATTATTTTGACATTTATGTGAGCTGATTTATGTATCGATAGCTCATTCTTTTATATTGCTGAACAGTTTTCCATTTGCATGGGCATATCACACTTTGTTTATTCACTCATCTGCTCATGGACATTTGGGTTGTTTCCAAATTGGGACTACTACAAATAAAACTACTATGAACATTCATGTGCAAGTCTTTTTAGGAGCATAAGCTTTTATATTCTGCAAAATATATTGAGGAGCTTAATAGTTATATAGGAGCTGTATGTTTAACTTTTAAGGAAAATGTCACCGTTTCCAAAGTGACTGTGCTACTTTACATTCATATTCATAGTTGCTACATAGTCTCATTACTTCTTATGGTCAATCTTATTACATTTTTATTCCCTTGATAGGTGTGCAGTATCACATACATTGAGATTTTAATTTTCACTGCACCAGTGACTAATGGGGTTGGGCTTCCCCAATCTCCCATCCCCATCATATTTAATAATGTTCAAATTTTTTACTTTCTTCCTTGATTTTTCAG
Source organism: Elephantulus edwardii (assembly GCF_000299155.1). Taxonomy (NCBI): domain Eukaryota; kingdom Metazoa; phylum Chordata; class Mammalia; order Macroscelidea; family Macroscelididae; genus Elephantulus; species Elephantulus edwardii. Next base: position 2,837,261 of record NW_006399979.1, on the reverse strand, counting down.
TGAGTTATTTATTTCCTTATTACTGAGTTTTGAGAAGTCTGTATACATTCTAGAAAGAAAAATACTGTTAGATGATTTGAAAATATTTTTTCAGTCAGTGGCTTTTCATTTTCTTTTTGGCTTTTCATTTTCTTAATGGTGACTTTTGAAGTGATATTTTACTTTTAAAAAGTTAAAGCTATCAATTTAATTTTTTATGCAGAATATGTCATAACTAAGAAACTTGTGCACAGTTTTTGTAACTCAAAGTTACAAAGGATTTTACCTATGACTTATTTAAAAAGTTTTATATCTTAAGGTTTCATATTTAAATGTATGGTTCATTTTTAATTTTGTATGGTGTCAGATACAGATCAAAAGTAGTTTTGCTTGTTTACTTGTTTTACATGTAGATGTTCAATTGTTCCAGCTCTCTTTTGGTAAGATTATACTTTATCTCTAAATCATGTTTGAATTTTTATTGAGCATTAGTTGTACAGATAAATATGGATCTGTTTATGGATTCTCTCTTTAGCTCCAGTGATCTATTTTTTTTACATATATACCACTTGATTATGGTAGTTTTATAATATTTAGACTTGAAATCAAATAGTGGTAATCATTCACTTTTACTCTTCTTTCCCTGATTGTTGGGTTATTCTAAGTTATTTGCATTTTCATATAAAACTTAGAGTCAACTTGTAAATTTAGACAAAATCCTTTGATTTTGATTAGATGACATTGAATCTACAGATCTATTTGCAAAGATACTAATTTTTGATGATGACTACAGCAATTACATCTCAGTAGTTAAAATGTCTGAGAATTGATACTATTGTTGATTGCCACATGTTGAATGAACCCACAGTACTCATGCCCGTAACTAAATTTAAACATATACTGCCTTGCTTTTAGTCAAAACTAAAGTTCCAGTACATATTTTAAAATGCTCTTTTTTAAAAGATTACTTTTTCTTTCATTGTTGTTTTTGTTGTTAAGTACCATTGCGTTGTAGGCAACTTATAGCCACCCTATGAATGAAAAACCAGAACGCTTGCATAACTTTCATCCTTTCTCCAGATTCATAGGGTTTCTGGAGGAAAGCTATTTCAGAACTGGATGACACTCCTGCTTTCAAGCTCGTTTGAATCAAGGAGTTCCACCAAACACGGTCCACCATGGGTAACCATTATCACATTGGACACATCAGTGTCACGGTGTTCAGCTTCACAGCAACCACGAGTTACCTCTGTACAGAAAGTGGACAGACCAGGGCTATATGACCTGGAAGAATGTTTCACCAAAAACAATTAAAAACAGGCCTGAGGGGAGGAGATTAAAGTGACCCACCTTTGGCTTGGTAGCATCACTTTATGTACACAAGGCCAACTGATCTCTCTATGTTGTTGTTATTATTAGGTGCCATCAAGTCATGTCAAAGAGAAACATTGGCAAAGGGAAAACAAGATGTTTGGCCTAGGCAAATGTGGACATAAGATAGAACTTTTTAATCACTGAACCAATTCAATCTCATAGTGACCCTGATACAAAAGAGTGAAACACTGCCTGATCCTGCACTAACCCCACAATTGTTGCTGCTCTTGACTCTATTGTTGCAACCTTTATGGTGATTCATCTCAGGAGGGGTCTCTCTTCTTTTGCTGACCCTTTACTTTTCTGAGCATGACACTTAAGATATTGGACCCTCTCAGTAACATGCTCAAATTATGTGAGTTGAAATCTCAGTACGCTTGCGTGTGGAGCACTCTAGCTGTATTTTCTTCTAAGAGAGATTTATTTGTTTTTTTGCCTGTCTGTGACTTTGAGCTGTGGTCCTGGAGAAGAGTACTGAATATATCATGGACTGCTAGGAGAACAAACAGGTTTGTACTGGAGAGGGTGAAAGCAGGCTGCTTCTTGGATGCAATAATTCTGAAGCTTTGTCTGACTTACTTTGGACATGTTGCAAGGAGGAACCAGTCCTTGGAGAGGGACGTCATGCTTGGGAGGGTGGAGGGACAGAACAGGAGAGGAAAACCTTCGATGAGATGGATTGATTCAGTGGCTGGGGTAATGGGGGTAGGTGTGTCAGAGACAAAAAGATTTGCACAGGAGAGAGCAGGGTTTAGGGCTGTTGTATATAAGGTTGCTATGAGTTGCAAACAACTCAACAGCAGATAACAACAACTACAACATTATTTATTCAGTCGGACTCACTCAGTGTTTCTTAAGCTGAAGGAGTTGAAAAACAAATTCAAGCCATGGGTGGCAATACTCAAAGA
>NW_006399979.1:2820740-2834475 GCF_000299155.1 Elephantulus edwardii | reverse complement strand
GGCAGAAAGCAGAGAATACCAGAAGAATGTCTATCTGTGCTTCATTGACTATGCAAAGGCTTTTGACTGTGTGGATCACAACAAGCTATGGCTAAGAAGAATGGGAATCCCAGAACATTTGATCGTGCTAATGGGAAACCTATTACTTGGACCAAGAGGCAGTTGTCAGAACAGAGCAGGAAGACACTGGATGGTTCAAAATCAAGAAAGGTTCTGCCGGGGATGTATTTTGTGTCCATCCATCCTTTTCAATCTGTATGCAGAACAGATCATGTGAGACGCTGAGCTATACAAGGAGGAATGTAGTATCAGGATTGGTGGAAGAATCCTCAACAAATTGCGTAATGCAGATGACACAACCCTGCTCGCTGGAACTGAGGAGAAACTGAAGCGCTTGCTGCAGAAGGTCAAGGACTACAGTCTGCAATATGGATTGAAACTCAATATCAAGAAAACAAAGATTCTCACCACTGGACCAATTGGCAGCATCAGTATGGATGTGAAGAGATTGAGATAGTTAACATTTTTAGTTTACTTGGCTCCACAGTCAACACTCTTGGTAACAGCAGCCAGGAAATCAGGAGACGAATTGCATTGGGAAAGTCAACTGTGAGGGACCACCTGACGCAGGCTATAGTCTTTGCAATTATGTGCTATGCATCAGAGAGTTGGACAGTGAGTAGGGATGATAGAAAGAGAATTGATGCCTTTGAGTTGTGGTGCTGGAGAAGAGTGTTGAATATACCATGGACTGCTAGGAGAACAAACAGGTTTGTCCTGGAGAGCGTGAAGCTGGAATGTTCCCTGGAGTCAAGGATTCTGAAGCTTCGTCTGACATACTTTGGGCATGTTGCAAGGAGGGACTGGTCCTTGGAGAGTGACATCATGTTTGGGAGAGTGGATGTATGGCGCAGGAGAGGAAGCACTTCGATGAGATGGATTGATTCTGTGAGTGGAGTGGTGGGAATGAATGTGTTTGAGACAGCGAGGTTGGCACAGGATAGAACGGCATTTAGGGCTCGTGTACATAGGGTCGCTATGAGTCGCAAGCGACTAGATGGCACATAACAACAACAATAACACTCTTCACCTCAAAAGGCCACTTCTTCAATCTTTTTTTATTCATTTACCGATTTTCTCATACATGTAAGGAAATTGAAAATACTATGGCCTAGATTGCTGGTTTTAGGTGCCATTGAGTCAAATATGATTCATAGTGACCCTATGAACAACCAATCTAACACTGTCCTGTCGTGTGCCATCCTCACAATCTCTGACACACTCAAGCCCATTGCTGCAATCACTGTGTCAACCCACCTGGTTAGGGTCTTCCTCTCTTTTACCATCTTTTCCAAGCATCCTTTCTATCTCTAAGGAAGTGACTTTATTTAGGCGCACCTTAGTTTTCAATGTGGCATCCTTACTTTTTAGCACTTCATAAAGTTCCTTTGCAGCTAATTTGCCCATTGCAATGAATTGTTTGATTTCTTAACTACTGTGTCCATGAGTGATGGTTGTAGAGCCAAGTGAAATAAAATTAATGATGAAGTTAATCTTTCTCTTTTTATCATGACACTTTTCACTGATCCATTTGTGAAGACTTCTGTTTTCTTTATGTTGAGATATAATTTGTACTAAAGGGTGTAGTTGTTGATGTTTGTCAGTCAGTGAAGTATGTCTTTGGTTTCAGCGAGAAAGGTGGTGTCATATGCATATAACAGGTTGATGATGAGTCTTCCTCCAATTCTGATTGTACTTTGTTCTTCATATAGTCTAGCTCCTTGAATACCTTTTAAAAGGCTCAAGACTTTAATAGCGAAGCAAAAAGGATAGGCAAAGTTCTCTAAGAAGCAGAGACATGCATCCATATTAGAAGGGGAAATTACAGTTTGAATATACTATGGACTGCTAGGAGAACAAACAGGTTCGTCTTAGAGAGGGTGAAGCCAGGCTGCTCCTTGGAGGCAAGGATTCTGAAGCTTTATCTGATGTACTTTGGATATGTTGTAGGGAGGGACTCATCCTTGGAGAGGGATGTCATGCTTGCGAGGGAGGAGGGACAGTGCAGGAGAGGAAGACCTTCAATGAGATGAATTGATTCAGTGATTCCATAAGACCAGTTGCTGTGAGCTGATTCTGATTCATAGCAATTCTATGTGTGTCAGAGCGGAACTACATTCCATACAATTTTCTGTGGCTTATTTTTCATAAGTAAATCTCCAGACCTTTCTTCCAAGGTACTTCTGAATGAACTTGAAATTATAGCTATTTGGTTAGTAGCTAAGCACGTTAACTGTTTGTACCACTATTCCATCACCATTTAGCTAAGTTTTAAAAGATACATCAGAGATGGATTATTGCCACAAAAACTATTTCATCTCCTTTTTTAGTGATATTTCAGCTGCATATGTGGCCACATAGCTGAAGATTAATTATGTTTCCCTGGCTCCTTTACAGTTCATTGTGACTGATTAATTTCTGGTCAATGAGAGATGAGAGAATTATAACTTTAAAGAAAAAGATTCATGAATAATTGTATAAAGCACAATGTAAGAGTATACAAAACACAATGTATATGAATGAAACATACTGTAAATCTATTATTATGTGAAAATCAATAAAAATACTTTAAAAATAAAGACTAAATAAAAAGATGACCCTCAGTGAGATGGATCGATTCTGTGAGTGGAGTGGTGGGAATGAGTGTGTTTGAGATGGCGAGGTTGACACAGGATAGATCGGCGTTTAGGGCTCTTGTGCATAGGGTCGCTATGAGTCGCAAGCGACTCGATGGCACATATCAACAACAACAACAACAGCAACAACAACAATCCTTCTTCCTTCCATTTTGTTCATTGTGCTTCTAAAATTGTAAAAGGGAGATGAATGATCTCTCTAGAGCAGTGAAACAAGATGGGGAGAGCCCTACATCTGATCACTTAGAAACACAAACCTGACTCAGAACTGCTTAGTCCCAGACTGTTATTTTCAGAGAAATTAATTTCTAACATATTAGAGTCACTGTCAACTTGGATCAAGGTATCAAACTACCACCAGAAAGGATAATTGTTGACTGGAAGGCAGGTAACACAGTTTGTTTTTTTCTTTCTAGTTTTTTAGTAGTTAAAGACAGGAAACTACTAAGACAGACAAAACTTTATTAAGATAGAAATACCCTCTTTCAGAGTAAGAATGAGTCCACCTTAGGAGTCCAGAGGTGAGAACAGACCAGCAGTTCTGTTGTAAAATTTTTTCTTAAGTCTACAAGTTTGCATTTATGAGCCATTATTTTCTGTAGAATCACAAAAATTTCTAAAAATGGCATCATTAGTACATACCTCTGAGGGACACATGATTAATAATATGCTTCTCATTTTGTGGAGGAGATATAGCCAAATATATAAAATAAATGTAAAATTGATGAAATGAGGAATTTTACTCATAACCTCTCATTGAATAATGGCCTAACCATCTAATAACTGTTAACCTGCAAAACATTTACTTCCTAACCTTAATGTGACACTGAAATGATGTAATTTCTAAAGTTCTAAACCATAGTACATATTAATGATAATCTCTAACCCTTTATACTTTCTTAAGATACAGGCACTAACAATTGTCTAGTAAAATATAGTATATTACTTCATTAAGTTTTTGTGCACTAGACATAGCTATAGTAGAGATACCTTTTAGAACGAGTCATAGACAAATTTATCAGTAGATTTAATTGAGATTCAACTGAATGAAGATTATTTTCATGCCAACAGTGGATTCTTTCTTCAGTCCACCTGCATTATACAGATACAACCTTGCTTTTTTAAAGTGAGGAGGACTTGAAGCACCTGTTGCAGAAGATCAAGGAATGCAGACTTTGGTATGGATTGCATCTCAAAGTCAAGAAAACAAAGATTCTAACCACTGGATTGGTAGGCAGTATCTCATGATGGATGGAGAAGAGATTGAAACTATCAACAGCTTCATCTTGCTTGGATCCATAGTTAACAGCCTTGGTACCAGCAGTCAGGAAATAAGGAGACAAGTCACATTAGGAAAACCTGCAGTTAGGGACTTCTTCAAATTACTGAGGAGTAATGATGTCATTTTGAGGACTAAGGTGCATTTGATTAAATCTTTCCGATTACTTGCTATGCATCTGTGAGCTGGACAATGAATAAAGATGATAGAAGACTAATTGACACCTTTGAGCTGTTGTGTTGGAGAAGAGCACTGAACATCCCATGGACAGCCAGGAGAACAAATGGATATGTCCTGGAGAGGGTGCAAATGGAGTGCTCTTTGGAGGCAAGAATGATGAGGCTTCACCTCACATACCTTAGGGCATGTTGCTAGGAGGGGCTATTCCTGGCAAGGATAAAGGGCTGGTGAAGGAGAGGAAGATCCTCAACCAGGTGGCTTGATATGGTGACTGCTACAGTGGGCTTTTGTGTGTCAGGAAGTGTGAGGATGGTGCAGAATAGAGCAGGGTTCAGATCCCTTGTTTGTAAGGTCACTTTGAGTTATACTTGACTTGATGGCACCTAAACTGCTTATAAACCCAACCCAATCCACTGTCCTCACGTCAGTTCCAACTTATAGTGACTCTCTCAATTTGCTTTCCATTTGGCAATTTTTGTTGTCCTTGTGTGCCATTGGGTCAGAACAGACTCATAGTTCAGCCTCCAGCGGGTTTTCAGAGGCAGTTAATCCTATGGAAGGATATTGCCCATCCTTCTGTGGAGCAGCTGGTGTATTCAAGCCCTGTGCAATTGTGGTTGCAGTACAGCTTCATACCACTAGGCCACCAAAGCTCCATTTCCAAGTCTCTAAGTGTGGTTCTGGAGAAGAGTCTTGAACATACCATGGACCGCCAAGAGAACAAACGGGTCTGTATTGGAGATGGTGAAACCAGGCTGTTCCTTGGAGGCAAGGATTTTAAGCTTCATCTCTCTTACTTTGAGAATAAGGCCAGCAAAGACCAGTCCTTGGAGAAGAACATCATGCTTTGAAGGGTAGAGAGACAGGGCAGAGACGAAGATCTTGGGTGAGATGGATTAATACAGTTACTGGAGTAAAAGGGGTAAGTGTGTTGGAGACAATGTGATTGGCTCAAAATAGGACAGGGTTCAGAGCTGTTGTACATAGGGTTGCTATGAGTCGCAGGTGACTCAATCAATGGCACATTACAAGAAGTCTTAATAATGGGAACAGTCTGCCTCTGAACTTTGACATTTTAGGCAGCAGCCTAACACATAACATTATACCACTAAGGCTCCTTGGACTGAGTGTGTGTTTCTAAATTATATGTTTTATGCCATATAGTAATGATTTCAAACTCAAGTGTTTCAGGGATCAGGCAGGGAATACAAATGAAGAGACTCCCTATAGTGGATGTCCGTAAGTTTATTACTGTGAATAGTGGAGGAAGCCACTCTGCTCACCTCCTGCTGGTTTACAGCATTAAGGGTGAAGCTCTGCATTTCAAACTCTCCTATATTTTCAAGGAAACATCAAATCTGGTGTTTTTTTAAAATTTTTTAATGTGGAGTCTCCTGATATGTTGGTTCAAAATTTTCAAACACAAATTTCTGGTTGAATAAAAAATGTCTCTGGCTGCCAGCTTGCTACATGCCGCCTGCCCCCTTTTATAGAGACTGACTCTGAGGCAGCAGATGCTTTATGAGAAATACGTTGAGTGTGGATGTGCTTAACATCAGCATATTCACTTACCCATGTCGATCTAAGTGCTTAGCACCACTGCTTGCCTCAGACGCGGCACTGAGATTTTTATTTAAAAGTTTGATTATAATAAAACAAACCTAAGGAAGTTACTTCAGTATTACACCAGGACCTGAATACCTGGAGCTAATGCTGTGGGGATTTTCACCGCTTGTTCTGGGGGAGAAGGTGAGATAGTAAATATTTCCATGTTTATTTCATGTGTGAAGCCAAATGCTCAAATGCTGGATGCATTAAAAAAATAATAATCAAGATCAGCAATTCACTTATGTGTCTTAGTAGAACAACCAGGAGTGAGTTTGTTAAGATAGATCTGCTTTGTCATGGCTTGCTCAGCTAGCAACATTGAAATGAATTAAATGAGCCACAAGTCAAGAGTAATCTCATAGGCAGTGTTAATTTCCTCACAGAATAAAACAAATGAATCAAACATCAGTAATTTTAGTTTTCCTGGTCCATTTTAGAAGCATATGCTCTTAGCTACATATTTGTGGGTTTGTTATTTAATCTTAAAACCATACCAGTAGTATAGTCTCAGGGCTGGGAACTTGGATGTCCAGTCTTCTAGGTTAGTGATTTGTTAATTTATGATTACACACATAAAAATGCCATGTTTCTTTTAAAACATGTAAGGCATCCTTTCTTTATCACTTAATTCTATGAGACCCCATTCACAGTTAGTATTTTCTGGTTTGGCAAGCCCAGTGAGTTCTCAGGTTTTCATTTTTAATCTCTCCTATCTAGTATACATAAAAGGAATACTGGTAGTCTAGTGGTAAGACGTAATCCTGAAGATAGACTGAATCCACCAGCTGCTTTGAAGGAGGATGGGCAGTCTCATTCTGTGCAATTTAAGCTTCTGAAAACCCCTTGAAGGGTCAGCTCTGAGTTGGATCTGACTTGACGGCATACAACAACAACAATAGCAACAACAGTATACATAATGGAAAAGGATATGGAATGTGTTACAATTTCAGTCTCCTTATAAACCAGAAGCAGTGGGATGATGCTTTCTATCTTGTATTTAATGTAAAATTCTATAAAAATAATCCTGTGACTGAGGAATGATTAGAGTGTAATCAGGGAACAAGGTCAGACTTTTCTCTGCTGAGCAGGACATTTAGGCTGTTGAGTAATTTTTTTTAATTTTACTGTTAGATTCAGAGGAGCCCTGGTGGTGTAGTAGAAGGGTTTGCATGCTATATGAGAGGTTGAACAGTTTGAAACCACCACAGCTCCAAGAAAGGCCAAGGAAATAATTTTCTCCTATTAAGATTTACAGCTTTGGTGACTGGATGGAGGGTCACTACAAGTCAGAATTGACTCATTGACAGTGAGTTTTAAGATTTTGAGGTTGCCTTATTCTAGGAGATTGTTAAGTCCCACTGAGTGACCCTTTATAGTGATCCTCTTTTACTAGCCTGAATCTTTTTTAAAAAGTGTGAATAGTCACAATGGAATATTACACAGCAAGCAGGAACAACAATTTTGAAAATTATTATATAAACTGGGGAGGACTGGAGAGCATTATGCCAAGTGAACTGAGTCAGTCCCATAAGGACAAATACTGTATAAGACCATTTTTGTAGAAATAGAGAGAGAACAAGTAAAAATGGATATAAGGATCCAAGTGGAGGAGGGTAGAGGCAGAGGAGTGAGGAAGGGTGGGAGGAAATTATAGGATCATAAAATTTCAAGAGTGGAGGGAGGGAATGGAGTAAAGGAAACGGGAAAGAACCGACAGGGATCTGGGAAGACATGGCAATGGTGGGCCTATTTCAATGTTAATAAATTTTATAAAATATAATGTGTCTAATGTGATAATGGTTAATGGTAATAGCTTACCTCTGGAAATGCCATGAATTTAGAGAAAAGATGAATGTTATGCAAATGTTCAGGTCTTTTGATCATAGGGTTACTATGAGTCATCTACAACTCTATGACACTCAACATCAACAACAATGAATGGGTGTGATTGTATGAAACACAATGTGAATGAAGATACAGTGAATAACAATGTATCCAATACTGTAAACAAACCAGTATAAAATAAAAATTTATTAAAAAAATTTTGATTAGTTACATGAGGCTATTTCATTCTTCGAAGGCTATTGTGTTGAAGAAACAGTAGTTGCTGACTTAAGAGTCTATGAAAACCAGAAGTATTAGAAAAGAAAGCTAAAATATCCTGTCTCATTTTGAGAACATCTTTGTTCTTATAATTAACAAGATGAGTATCACAGGCATCATTGGTGGCACATAAAAGACAACTGAAAATGGAGCAATAGAGTAACGTTAAATATAAATATTCAGATGCACAAAGTTTTTGCAAAGTTGAAATGACCTGCTGACCCCAAGGAGCTTTAGAAAGGTGCCTGTAACAGGTTTCCACTTCAAGCTTTATCAAAGTACTCCATTCTTACTAGTATTTTATATTTGATATGTTTCTTAGCTTCAGAGGTGCATTGTTGTTGTTAAGTGCCACTAAACCAAGTAAGACTCATAGCAATCTTATGAACAGCTAATTTATGAACAGTCCTGTACCATCCTCATAATCTTTGACACTCTAGAGCTCGTTACTGACATCACAATGCTAATCCATATCATTAAGGTCTTCCTTTCCTTTGCTGACCCTCCTTCTTTCCAAGCATGATTTCCCTTTCCAAGAAATAGCCTCATGTATCCTAGCTATATGTCCAAAGTATGAAAGACAACGCTTCTCCATGTATGCCTCAAAGGCATACTCTGGCTGCCCCCTTTTCAAGACATATCTATTTGTCTTTTTGGTAGTCCATTGGATATTCAGTGCTCTTCTTCAGAACCTGTACTCTTAAGGCATAAGTTCTTCTTCTGTCATCTTCATTCATTGTCTAGCTCTCTGATGTATAGTAGGTGATTGAGGAGACCATGGCCTGAATCAGGCACACCAAAGTCTTTTTTGTGGTTTTTTTTTTTTAAGGTATCATCAGAAACCCATAAATTCACCTCTAAGCCATCTGCCAGTAATTCCAGATATTTTGAGTGATTTCATCATATGGCACACCAAAGTTCTTAATCTCACATCCTGTTCCTCAGTATATTGGAGAGGTCCCTGATAGTAGACTTGACAAGTGCAATACATGTCTTGATCTCCTGACTGCTGGTACCAAGGTTGTTGACTGTTGATCCAAGCAAGATTAAATCACTGACAACTTTAATTCTATGTTTATCATAATGTAGACTTTTGGTCCTGTGGTGAGGACTTTTGTTTCCTTAATGTTAAGATGTAACTCATAGTGAAAGCTGCAATCCTTGATCTTCTGCAGCAAGCACGTCATATCTACCTAACTGAGCAAGCAAAGTTGTGTCAAATGCATAACATGAGTTGTTGATGAGTCTTCCTCTAACTTTGATGCCACGTACTTCTTCATAAAGTCTTACATTGCAAAAATTATTTTGTTCAGCATATAAGTAGGTATGGAGAAAAGATACAACCCTGATGCTTGCCCTTCCTGATTTTAAACCATGCTGTTTTCCCTTACTCCGTTTGGACAATAGCTTCTTGGTCTAGGTATAGTTTTAGAAAGAGCACAACTAAGAGTTCTGAGTTTCCCTTTCCTATCACTGTTAGCTATAATTTGTTACATTCTGCATAATCAAATACCTTTGCATAGTCAATAAAACACAAATAGACATTCTTTCAATATTCTCTGCTTTCAGCCAGCATCCATCTGGCATCAGCAGTGTTATCCCTGGTGCCACAGACTCTTCTAAAGCAAGCTTGGACTTCTGATATTTCCTTGTCAATGTAGCGTTGTACCTGCTTCTGAGTAACTTTAAATAATATTTTGCTTGCATGAGATATTAATGATATTGTTTGATAATTTCCACATTCTTTTGGATCATCTTTCTTCGATATGGGAACAAATATGGATCTCTTCCAGCCAGTTGGCCAGGTAGCTATCCTTCAAATTTCCTGGCATTAACTAGTGACCACATATAAGGCTGAATCTGTTAGTTGAAACATGCCAATTGGTATTCCATTGGTTCCTAGGCCTTTTTTCCCCCCAGTGCCTTCAGAGCAGCTTGAACATCGTTCTTCATCACCATTGGCTGTCCCTGAAATTTTTCAGTGTCAGCTAATTAGTTTTATTGTAGCAATCTTATGCGTTCCTTCCATCTTCTTTTGATGCTTCCTGGATCATTCAAGATTGTGCCCATAGCATTTTTCACTATTGCAACTTGTGACTTGAATTTGTTTTTAGATATTAATGATAAAGTTTAATGATTTCTACATTTTGTTGAAATACATTCCTTAGGAATGAGAGCAAATAGGTATCTGTTCCAGTCAGTTGATCAGGCAGCTGTTCTCCAAATTTCCTGGCATACCTGGTGACCCCATTCAAGGTTGTATCTGTAAGTCAAAACATGACAACTGGTGCCTCATCAAGCCTTGGAGCTTTTTTTTTTTCTCTTTTTTTTGTCAGTATTTTCAACACAGCTTGAACCTCTTCTTCTATTAACATTGGTTCTTGTTCATATGGTACTTGATAGAATTTTTTCGGTGTCAACCAATTCTATTTGGTACAGTGACTGTGTATTCCTTCCGTCTTCTTTTGGCATTTCTTGGTTCATTTAAGACCTTGCCCACAGCCTCTCTTAATATTACAGCTCAAGGCTTAAGTTTGTTTTTCAATTCTATCAGCTTATGAACTGCTGATCAAGGTCTTTGCTTTTTATTCTCTGACTCTAGTTCTTTGTACATTCCATTATAATGTTTTTCTTTGTCTTCTTGTGCAGCTCTTTGAAACCTTCTGTTCAGCTCTTTTACTTTAGCAATTCTTCCATTTGTTTTGGCTTCTTGACTCTCTAATGCAACTTTTATAGTGTCCTCTGCCATCCGTTTTGATTTTTTCCTTTCTTCTCTGTACTTGTATTTTATGGGTGACATTGTCATCCCACAACTCCTCTAGTCTCTGATCATTGGTGCTCACTGCCTCAAAATTATTCTTGAGACGATTTTAAATTCAGATGGGATAGACTCATAGTCATGTTTATATTTTTGTGGACTTGTTTTCAATTTTCTTCAGTTTCAATTTGAACTTGACTGTATGTGAAGAAGGAATCCTTGGAGAAGCTCAATATCAGCAGTCAAAGCCAGGCCAGGTGCTGACTGTATATATAACACATCAATTATTCATGTGCAAGTTCAAATTGAAGCTGAAGAACATCTATCTCCTAGGAAATATTAATTTAGACTATGTCCAAGGTGAAGGGGGATTCACCTGGAATTTCTAAACTAAATTCTATTTGTGTCTAAGTGTAAGATGCTACTTCCACTTTATTATTTTCAGGCATATAAATAAGTTAATTTATCCTAGGGCAAAGGGGGTCCCCAATAGTTATTCTTTTGTCTTATCCACGTGGAAAATACTTTAAAATGAGAAGGTTTATAAAACACTGCATGAACCAAAAAAGGACCAATGAAAAGTTGTTTATAACATATGCATCTTTATAACTCATGGATATGGTCGTACCACACAAGTCTGTTAGTGTAACTTTGTTTTGTTTTATTATAGACAAAATTATTAGAAGTTATTATTTAAAATACAGAAATTTTCTCTCTGTTCTAATACTTTATAATCTTTATACTTGATCTTCTTTATAACACCACAAATGTATTACAGCATACCTTAGTTATAATTTATAAATAAATTCAGAAGGCAGGGAGTAGGATGGTATTAGACTCTTTCTTGAGGTATCATTCATCCTTTAATATTAAAAATCTATGACTGAATTGATGATATGCTCTCCTGAGTGCAGAGAGATGACTTACAATGAATGAACCATACATTAGAGAGTTATTAATTAATGTGATGTGAGATCTGTTCTAAATCATCTTTATTGTATCACAAAGTGTTCTCTGGGATCATGGACACATGTATTTTAGGTAGTTGCTTACAGATTTAGTAAAAGTCTATGGAACAGAATATTTATTTGGGAAATGTTGTTATCTGTCATCAAGATGACTACAACCCATAGTGACCCTATGAACAATAGCTCTAATCCCTGCCCTATTCCGAGCCAGTGTCACTACCTACAATACATCTATCATCACTGCCACAGTCACTGTGCCCATCCATCTCATCAAGGGTCTTCTTCTGTGCTGACCCTCTGTCTTTCCATACACGATGTACTTCTCCAAGGACTGGTCCTTCCTGGCAACATGCCTGAAGTATATGAGACAGAGTTTTAAAATCCTTGCCTCCAAGAAGCAACCTGGTTTCAACTTCTCTAGAACAGACCTATTTGTTCTCTTGGCAGTCCAATACTGGTATTGGTGTGTTCAACATTGGTATGTTCAAAACTATTCTCTGGCACCACAACTCAAAGGCGTTGAATCTTCTGTCATTTTTAGTCATTGTCTATTTCTCTGATGCATAACAAGCAATTGAGAAGACCATGGCCTTAATGAGGCACACCTTAGTCTCTAGACTGATGTCATTGCACTTTAGCACTCTGGAAAAGTCCCTGACAACAGACTTTCCCAATTGAACTTGTGTTTTGGTTGCCTGACTGCTGATACAAGAGTGTTGATTGTAGAACCAAGTAAGCTGAAATTGTTAACAATTTTAATCTCATTTTTCTCTCTTGTGATGCTACCAGTTGGTCTAGTGGTGAGGATCTTTGTTTTCTTGATGTTGAGATGCAATCCCTATTGAACACTGTGGTTAGTGACCTTCTTCAGCAAATTATTCAGGTCCTCCTAAGTTTCTGCAAGCAAAATTATGTCATCTGCATAATATAAGTTGTTGATAAGTCTTCCTCCATCCTGATGCCACACTCCTCCTTGTAAAGTCCAGCCTCCCGAAATGATCTGTTCCACAAATAGACTGAAAACATATGGAGAAAGGACATATCCCTGTCACACTCTTTTCCTGATTTTGAACCATGCAGTGTTTCATTGCCCTGTTTTGACAAATGCTTCCTGGCCCAAGTATAGGCTTCACATGTGCACAATCAAGTGTTCAGTGATTTCTATTCTTCTCAGTGTTAACCACAATTTGTTTTGATCCACACAGTCAAATGCCTTTGCAAAGTCAAATGGACAATTCTTTTGGTACTCTTTGCTTTCAGCCAATATCTATCTGCCATTGACTATGATGTACCTATTGCCACGACATATTCTAAACCTAGCTTATATTTCTGATAGTTCTCTGTCAATGTACTGTTCCAGTAATTTTTTATAATCTTCAGTAGGATTTTGCTTGTGTGTGGTACTAATGCTATTGCTTGATAATTTCCATGCTCTGTTGGATTACCTTTTTAGAGGATGGAAATAAATATGAATCTCTTTCAGTCAGTTGGCCAGGTAGTTGTTCTCCAAATTTCTTGACAAAGCCTGGTGAGCATGTCCAGAGCTGCTGTATCTGTTGAAATATGCCAATTGGTATTCCATCATTTCCTAGGCCTTATTTTTTGTAAATTCTTTCAGAGCAGTGTGAACTTCCTTCCTCATTACCATTCTCTTGATCATATGTTGTTTCATAAAATTCTCCTCTTCCAGCTCATTCCTTTTGGTACAGTGACTCTGTGTACTCCTTCCATCTTCTTTGAATACTTACTGGATTATTCAATATTCTGCCCATATCATCTTTAATATGGCTTGAATTTGTTCTTCAGTTCCTTCAGCTTGAGAAATGCTGAGCAAGGCCCTTTTTGTTTTCTGACTCCTGCTCTTTGCATAATTCATTATCATATTTTGCTTTGTCTTCCTGAGCTGCACTTTAAGACTGTTTATTCAGCTCCTTAACTTCTTTCCTTTGCTTTGGCTTCTTGATGTTCTAGTGCAATACTCAGAGTCTCTTGTGAGATCCACTTTGGTCTTTTCTTCCTCCTCTTTGTAATGACCTTTTGCTTTCTTCATCAGTAATACTCTTGATACCCTCTCACAGCTCATCTGGTCTTTGTTCGTTAGTGTTCAAGGCCTCAACCCTGTTTCTGAGATTTTTGTTTGTTT
>NW_006399979.1:2758204-2820640 GCF_000299155.1 Elephantulus edwardii | reverse complement strand
ATTTTAATGAACATTTACAGAGATTTTGGATTTCCATTCATTCATTGTTGCACCTTTCTCTGACTCAATGTCAAATTTCGGGTTTTGTGGCTTTGCTTAAGTTTTCTTTAGCTTCAGTTTGAGCTTGCATATGCGTAGTTGATGATCTGTGCCACAGTCAGCACCTGGTCTAGTTTTCACAGCTGATATGGACCTTCTCAAATGATTCTTTCCACAGATGTAGTAGATCTGATATCTGTGTAGTCCATCAGGTGAGGTCTATATATAAAATTGCCATTTGTTTTTTTATAAAAGATATTTGTAATTAGAAAGTCATTGATTGTACAAAATTCTGTCTCCTCCCTCATTTCTGCCACCAAATCCATATTTTCATACGACTGATTCATCTTCCTTGTCCTCAACTTTTCCATTCAGTCACCAATTATTATTATTAATGAATCTTGGTTGCATGTCCAATCATATTCCTACTGCAAAAGTTGGTAGAAATCTTCTCTTTCCTCTTCTTTGGTTCCCCTTGTTGATGCATATATTTGAATGATAGTGATATAAACAGGTCTTTTGTGTGTGTGTGTGTTATTCTGTCACTCACAACATTGTATTTCAGGATGGATCTAGGAATGGTCTTTTTTACTATGATTGTGATCTCATTTTCCTCACTTTTTGAATTCTAGCATAATAAATCATATGATTGATTCAAAATGGCCCATGCCAGTTCATCTCAGGTCACCATTATCTAGTATGTCAATATTTATGTGTTCCATTTTTTATTTAACAGTGTTCAATTTTCCTTCATTCATACTTCTTACATTCCATGTTGTAATCACTGATGTCTGTTTGCAACTATTCCTCATATGAGGGCTCAATCTCTGATGCCTTATCTACTATTCTAACTGTGCTGTATTGTTCATTTTGAAAACTTGTTATTTCAGAAGTGCATGGCTAATCCTTCTTCCTAGTCTGTATTAATTTAGTTGATGAGTTTCCGTATAATATCTGACAGATAAACATTTTACCCAAAAGAGCAGATGAAAGATACTTCTCCATTATAAAAGTATCAGATAGTTTCGGTGATGGCTCCCCTCTTAAGCATGTTTTTGTGTCCTGTCCTCCTCTTACCTCACTCTTCCAGCCCTCCCCTTCTATCCCTACAACTAATCCCTCATACGATGGCTCAGACCTCCAAGTCACTTCATCTCTCTACTCCCAGTGATGATGATGGTGTGGAGACGGTAGTCTCTTCTCCTCTTGTTGAAAACCTAATCGAGGGACAGCTTTGAGTTGGTCCTGTTTTAATGGCACACACCAACACCAACCAGCCACTAGAGCTCTCTTCCACAAAATATTAGAAAATACAAAAAATAAAAAGGGGAATTAAAAATATACCATAATTTTGTGTCTTTCATATTTTGGACATGTAGCTAGATGAGGCTATTCCTTGGAAAGGGACATCATGAGTGGAAATATTGACAATCAGCAAAGGAGAGGAAGACCTCCAACAAGATGGATTGACACAATGACTTTAGCAATGGTCTATAGTGTGCCAGAAATGGTAAGAATGGTACAGGATAGGGCAGAGTTCAGGTTGGCTGTTCATAGGGTTGTATCAATGGGACCTAACAATAATAAGATAATATTACTACATTTTTTGGATGTAGTGACTTCCATTCTTTTTTCATTTCTAATTTCTGCATCAAAACATCTACAGTTGGTTATGATTTTTTTTAAATTTGTACAGGATAGGAAAGGTTTCAGATATTTCGTTTATAGGGTCTTTATGAGTTTTACTCAATTTGACAACATGTAACAACAATAAAATGACACAGGGATGTCATTGTTGATGTTGGATAGATCTTAACTGAAAGCAGAGAAGGATTTTTATCTATATTTTATTGATTATGGAAAGACATTTGACTATGGATTGCATCAAATTATGGCTAACATTAACATTGAGAAGAATGGAAATCCCAGAGAACTTAATTGTGCTCATATGAAACTATACCTAGACCTAGAGGCTGTTGTCTGAACAGAGTAAGGAAACACTACACGTTTTAAAATCAAGGAAGATGTGTGTCAGGACTGTATCATTTCTTTATAACTATTCAATCTGTACCCTGAGCAAATAATTTGAGAACTCAGAATGTGGCATCAGGATTGGAAGAAGACTTATCAACAACCTGCATTTACAGATGAAATAACCCTCCTTGCTGAAAGTGAGTAGGATGTGAATAACTTGTTGCAGAAAATCAAGGAGTGCCACCTTCAATATGGATTACATCTCCACACCAAGAAGGCAAAAATCTTCACCAATGTAGCCACAGACAACTTCATGATAGATGGATAAAGGTTGACATTTTCTAAAATTTCATCTTACTCAGATCCACAATCAATATCCATGGTAGTGCCCATCAAGAAATTAAAAGATGAAGGGGAGCTCTGGTGGCTTACTGGCAAGGAGCTGCAACTACAATCGCAGAGGCGCACGGTTCAAATCCACCAGATGCTCTGCTGGGGAAGGAGGGACAATTTCCTCCTGTACCAGTCAGACCTGATTTGATGGTACACTCACACAAAAATAATAAAATTTTTAAAAAAAGAAATCAAAAGATGAGTCTCTTTGGGAAAATCTGCTGTCAAAGACCTCTTCTAAA
Organism: Elephantulus edwardii; assembly: GCF_000299155.1. Taxonomy (NCBI): domain Eukaryota; kingdom Metazoa; phylum Chordata; class Mammalia; order Macroscelidea; family Macroscelididae; genus Elephantulus; species Elephantulus edwardii. Next base: position 2,817,992 of record NW_006399979.1, on the reverse strand, counting down.
TATTAATGATCAATGATGTTAAAGATTAAAGTGCACCTGATCTAAGCCATATTCTTTTTTACTACTTGCTGTGCATCTGAAAGTTGGGCAATGACTAAAAGAATGACAGAATAACTGATGCCTTTGAATTGTGGTATTGAAAAAGAGTACCGAATAACCCTATGGACTATCAAAAGAACAAACAAGTGTATCTTGGAGAACATGAAACAAAGGTGCTCTTTGGAAGCAAGGATGGTGTAGCTTTGTCTCACATACTTTGGCATGTTGTTAGGGCAGATCAGTCCTTAGAGAAGTATGTCTCCTTGCAAAGGTGAAGAGTCAGAAAAAGAGAGGAAGTCCCTCAACAAGATGGTTTGACATGATGACTGTAATGATGAGTTTAACTATATTGAAGATGGTGAGGATGTCACCAGATGGGGCAAGATCCTGATGTGTCATTCATCAGATTGCTGTGAATCACAGTAGACTGTGACACATGACAGTAAAAACTCAAACAACATGTCAGAACTGACTCAGAGTTGATTCCCCAGTGGGGTTTCAGAAGCTATAAATTGGGTTTGAGGAGATAGCTCTTACTATTAACTATTTTATTAAGCAGCTATTATTTTACATATTCTTGACTTTATATCTCATCACAGAGATAACTTAGCCTTCAAAATCTATGATTTCCTTTTAAATCCCTCCCTCTTTGCATGTTCTAGCAGCTTCTTATATTCTAGGTCTGATTTTTCTTGCTTTAGTTTGTGATGAAATTTTGCCATTCTGAATTTTTCAGTATGAATTATACCTCAACGCCAAGAAAATAAGAATTTCATCACTGAACCAATATGCAACATCATGATAGATGACAAAGACTGAAGTTATCAGTGATTTAATTATACATGGGTCCAGAATCAATATCCATAGTAGCAGAAGTGAAGGTGTCAAATGCTAACTGTGTTGCATTGGCCAAATCTGTTATGTAGGATGTCTGCATAGTGCAAAGTCTAAGATGCACCTGATCCAAGCCATGGTATTTTCACTTGCTTCCTCTGTTTTCTGAAAGTTGGACAATGAAGAATGAAGAAGGCAATGCCTTTGAGTTGTAATGTCAACAGAGAATTGACTATCATGGACTGCTAACAGAATTAAGAAATCTGTCTTGGAGGAAGAACAAGCAAGGTGCGTCTCAGAGGTAGAAGTGATGGAACATTGTCTTATATACTTTGAGCATGTTGTTAAGAGGCACCATCCCTTAGAAAAAGAACATCATGCTGTGAAAATTAAAGGGTCAACAAAAGAGAGAAACGTCCTCAACAAGATTAATTGAAAAAGTGATTGTAACAATGGGCCTGAGCAAGGTGGAAATCATGAGGATAGCAAATCTTTTGATCTGTTGTACATAGTAATGCTATAAATTGTATAAATTGTAGCCAATTTGAGACACTTAACCACAAATCCTGAGTACCTATGGAATTGAGGTTACAGATATTTATTGCTTTTATTACTGTTCCTGTGGAAAGTTTAAGATCTTAGACTGGTTCATGATGCCATCTTCCCAGAATTCCACTTAGCTATTTATTTTTTCAAAAGATCTTAGACATTTTTGCTGTTTGTCTTTTCACTGCATTATTTAAGAGTTTACATATCCTCCAACTGTAAACATAGTTCTTGAAATTAACTCTGACTTGAATATTTAAAGATTGACAAAAAGAAGATAAAATTGTCTCTGCATAAGTTTTTACAAAGTCAAATATGGTAAGATTTTGGATCTTTTCCAGACAAATCAAAAGAGTGAAAAATCATATTTTGGTGAAACAGAACTGTTACAGCATTTAAGTTAATTGAGGGAGACAATAATATGTGAGTCATTTATCTTCCTGAAAGTCAGGTAAATCCTGATTATCTCTCTTTTACTTGAATTCCACCCAATGTTTAAAGCAAAGCTGCCACTTAGAGTTTATGTTGTAGTTCACGCTCCGTTAGACCCACAGCCCCAGCAACAATAGGACTGTGTATCCAGCATACTCATAGCCAAATATTTCTGCTTGTGCTTAATAAAATCAGGGCAATGTTTTGGGAATTCAAAGTAATCTTATAGGTCCCAGAATCATATAAGCTTTCCCTGGAAAAGTTTGCAATTAAATGTCTTTCTTGCTATGTTGTCATTTTAATTCTCCAGATTACAAGGCTATTCAAATTATGAGTATAATATGGGCGGGCATATGTGTGTGTGTGTGTGTGTGTGTGTCTGAGACAGAGAGAGAGAGAGAATGAGATAAGACTCTTTAAAAGGTGTAAATCACATCTATATTTGTATCAGGAAGATATATTATTGAAGCTTCCTTCCTTTGTTTTGGAATATAAATCCCACTTAAATGACCTATTTTTATTTGTATTGATATAAGTTAAATGGTATCAATTGTTTCCTGACACAGAAATGTAAAGAGACAATATCCTGCCAATTAGGTTTGTCAGCCATGGAACTTTAGCTTTGAAGGCAGATGAGATCTGGCTTTTTGCTCTTCAAAACCATTAAACTTGTAGACTGTTGAAGAAAAAAAGTTAGATTTGCATAGACATCAGTGAGGCTCTGGGAGTGATAGGAAAGAGATCCTGATGCTCTGAGTTTCAACAGCACTGTGGCAAAAAGCTCAGAATACTCAATAGAAAACCTTTGGAAGGAAAAGAAGTAGAACTAGTGTGTAGTGTAGTTCCTGTGGAAATTGCTCCATTAGATCACACAGCTTGTGTGCAAAGATCTAACCCTTTTTCAGTATAAACTTTATACGCTTGTCTGCCGTTAAAATTAATTGTTATCACTAAATGGAGTTCCTCCATAACGCACATGGTTTGTTGTCAGGTAGGTACTAACTGCACAGTTGGACATTTGAACTAAACCAGCAGCCTCTTGAAAGGAAGAATGAGTGACTAATCTTGTTCTGTGAAGATTATAGACAAGAAAACCCCGTGAAATTAAAGTCTATTGTTATCTGTACATATACAAGGAGAACCTATTAATACAACTATTATTCAAATATATGCACCAACAGGTAAAACCAATGAAGAGGAAATTGAAGATTTTTATCAGATTTACAGTCTGAACTGACCAAACCTACAATTAAGACATGTTAGTGGTAATTGGAATGCCAAAGTTGGAAACAATGAAAAAGAAAGAATACTTGGAAAGTACAGATTTGATGACAGAAATGAGGCCGGAAATAGAATGATTGAATTTTGTATGTCCCATGATTTATTCATCGCAAATACCTTTTTAAAAAACACAAATGGTGTCTTTACACATGAACCTCACCAGATGGGACTGCATAGAAATCAGAATGACTATATCTGTGAAAGAAATAATTTGAGAAGCTTGGTATCAGCAGTTAAAACCAGGCCAGGTGCTGAGTGTGGAACAGACCATTAAATACTCATGTGCAAGTTCAGATTGAAGCTGAGGAAAATAAAAACAAGTCCACTAGACTCAAAATATGATCTTCAGTTTACCACACCTGGATTTAAAAATAAGTTTGAAGCAATTCTGAGATTACAGCAAGGAGCAAAAGGTCACTACAAAGAAGAGAAAGAAAATAACAAAATAGATGTCAGAAGAGACCCTGAAAATGGCACTAGAGCACCAAGAAGCCAGAACAAAAGGAACTTATGCTGAAATAAATGAGCTGAACAGATAAAAGGCAACTTGGGAAGACAAAGCAAATTACTGTAACGGAAAGTGCAGCAATATAGAATTAAAGAATAAAAAGAGAAGAACTCCCTCAGTATTCTCAAGCTGAAAGAACAGAAAAACCAATTCAAGCCTTGTGTTGCAATACTTAGGGATGCTATGAGCAAAAATCATGAATGATCCAGGAAACATCAAAAGCAGGCGGGTGGAATACACAGCATCACTGTACCAAAGAGACTTGACCAACATTGAAATATTTCAGGAAGTATCATATAATCAAGAATCAATGATAATGAAAGAACAAATTCAAGCGGCACTGAAGACATTGGCAAAAAATAAGGCCACATGAATCAATAGGACACCAGTTGACATGTTTCAACTCACAGATGCAGCTCTGGATGCACTCACCAATCTATGTCAGAAAATTTGGAGGACAGCTGATTGACCAGCTGACTGTACGAGATCCATATTTGTTCCCATTCCCAGGAAGGGTAATCCAACAGAATATGGAAATTATCAAACAATATCATTAATATCACATGTAAACAAAATACTGCTGAAGATCATCTACAAATATCTAGAACAGTACATAGACAGAGAACTGCCAGATTGTCAAGCTGGGTTTAGAAGATGCCGTGGCACTAGGGATATCACTGCTGATGTCAGATGGATCCTGGTTGAAAGCAAAGAATACCAAAGAGTGTTTATTTGTGCTTTATTGACTACACGAAGGTATTTGACTTTGTGTATCATAACAAATTATTGCTCATACTGCGAAGAATGGAAATCTGAGAACACTTAATTGTGTTCATGTGAAACTTATGCCAAGAGGTTGTGTGAACAGAGAAAAGTAAAACTACTACATGGTTTAAAATTAAGAAAAGTGTGCATCTGAGCTGTATCCTCTCTCCAACCTATCCAATCTATATTCTGAACAAATTATTTGAGAAGCTGGACTCAGTGAAGAATAATGTGCCATCAGGACCAGAGGAAGACTCATGAATAATTATTACAGTTATATTATGCAGATGACACACAAACAATTTTGCTTGCCGAAAGTGAGAAGGACTTGAAAGGCTTGCTGTAGAAGAACAAGGACTACAACCTTCATATCTCAACATCAAGAAAATAAATATTGGCAATATCATAATAGGTGAAAAAAAGATTGAAACTGTCAGAAACTTCTTACTTGAGTCCACAATCAATACACTTGCTTCCAGCAGTCAGGAGATCAGGAGAGGTATTCCATTTGGAAAGTCTGTAGAGACCTCTCCAAATTACTCAGGTGCAGTGATGTCAGTTTGAGGACTAAAATGTTCCTGATTTAGGCCATGATCTTTTTGGTCACTTGCTGTGCATCTGAGAGCTGGATAGTGAGTAAGAATGGCAGAAGAATGGATGCCTTTGAGTTGTGTTGTTAGAGAAGAGAACTGACTACCCCTTGGACTGCCAAAAGAACAAACAGTTGTGTCTTGGAGTAGGTGCAGCCAGCATATTCCTTGGAGGCAGAAATGATAAAGCCTTGTCTCACATACTTTGAACATGCTGTTATGAGAGGGACATCATGCTCTGGAAGATGAAGGGGAAGTGAAGGAGAGCAATATCCTTGACCAAGTGAGTTTACACAGAGGCGCAGCAATGGGCTTGAGGATGGGATTATGAAGATGGCATAGCATAGGACAGGGTTCAGATCTGTTGTTCAATCAGATCACTATGAGTCATACTCAGCTCAAGAACACCTAACAGCAACAACAACTGTAAGACATGAGGTCTCCATTGTTATTTTTTGTTTGCTAAAAGAGCTGTGAGAGAGTGCTGGTGACCTAGCCATAGGGAGTTGCGCTGTGAACCCAAAGAACACCAGTGATTCTGATGGAGAAAGATGGGCAATCTCTTCCCGTTACGTTGGTTCTGTGTATTAGCTGTGCTCACTTTGATTTATCTTTCTGTGCTAGAGAACCACTGGCAACTTGAGTCCATTGAAAATGATTAATGACTTTTTTGTTGGGGTTTTTTTTTTTTTTTTTTTTTTTTTTAGTAAAGGTTTTTGACACAGCATAGTATATGCTTATGGGTTGGGGTTTTTGTTGGTTTTGGTTTTTTTTTTTTTACACAACATAGTAGATGCTTGTGTTTTGTTCCTCAGTTCCATCACCTCAAGAAATGTTGAGTGAGAAATGCTGTCCATTTTGATTTTCTGACTCCAGCTCTTTGCACATTTCCGTTATAATATTTTGATTATATAATATCAAAGCTGCACTTTGAACTCTTCTGTCCAGCTGCTAACTTCCTGATTTTGCCCTTTGTCTTGGCTTCTCAGTGTTATTCTCCAATATTCAGAGTCTCTTCTGACATCTATCTCAGTCTTTTCTTCCTCCTCTGTCGTTATAATGATTTTTTGGCATTCTTCATAGATAATATTCTTTTGTTGTTGTTCTTGTGGGGTTTTTTAAAATCAAATTTTTGTTTTATACTAGTTTGCTTACAAAGTTAATAGTCATTGTTTTTCACAATGGATCTTTCCCCTTTCCTTTTTTTTCCCCAATATCCTTAAGCACTTTGTTGCAGATATGGGAGGACAGTGAGATTCCCCTCAGAAATTGCCTCTACCATTTCCTTTACCCATCCCTCCCTCTACCTGTCAAATTGTACGACCTTTTGTTACCCGCCCTCCCCTCCCCCGCACGTTCTTGTCCCTCAACTCCTACCCTCACCTCCTTGGGTTTCCACACTCATTTTATTAGTTATCTATTTCTACAATAATGGTCTCATACCGTATTTGTCCTTATGAGGCTGGACTGAGACAGTTGACCTAGTATAATACTCTCCAGTCCCTCACAAGTTATGTAGTAACTTTCAAAATCATTGCTCCTGCAAGATGTATAGTATTCCATTATGTGAATTTCTCAATTCATTAGATTGTGATTGGACATTTGGGCTGTTGCCATGTTCTTGTGATGGTGAATAATGCTGCTATGAACATTGGTGTACAAATCTCCATTTGTGTCTCATTTCAAATATCCTCGGGGTATATTCCAAGTAGTGAAATAGCTGGGTTATATGGAATTTCTATGTTCAACTTTTTGAGGAAATGCCAAACTGCCTTCCAGAATGGTTGTACCATTTTATAATCCCATCAACACTGTATAGGAGTTCCTATCTTGCCACATCCTCTCCAATATTTTTTACTTGCTGTTCTGTTAAACTTTGCCACTGCTGCTGGGGTGAGATAGTATTTCATTGTGCTTTTGATTTGCTTCTCTCCTATTTCTAATGACTTGGAGCATTTCTTCATGTATCTGTTCACCATCCAAATATCTTTTTCTTTTTTTAATTGTGAAAAACATGTATGAGAATACAAGGGGGTGAGAGTTGGGAGCAGAAGAGTGAGGATGGGCAGGAATGAAATCACAGGGCTGCACAATTTGATGGGTTGTGGGGAGTAGGCAAAGAAAATGAGAAAGATCCAGTAGGGACCAGAAGAGACAGGGTAATGATAAGCATATTCCAATGGTGATTAAGTTTTTTAAATAAAGAAATTGTCTTATTCACTTGTGGGTTTCTCATTTGGGAATGGGATGCAGACTCTCTGATCTCTTTATGCTGAATAGGGGCGTTGATGTGAAGGGGGAAGGGAAGCCCATTTTAACACCTTACTGGTGGTAGTGGGTTGAAACTGCATCCCTTTTTAATTAGTTAGAAGATATTTTCCTGTCATTTTCTGCCCTCTGGACTGCAAAGTGTTTGCCAAGATGGGTCCAGTGGAGATGTCTGGCTGAACCCTGAGGCTCTATCCTCCTTTGCTTCCTTAGCTGGCAGTTATATTTCTCTCTTGTCTCTGGAACTGGGTTCAGGACCCAGGTCTGGAGTAAAACTGTGTTATGGTTACTTATAGAAAAGGGAGCAAACCTGGAGAGGACAAACTTGTCAGTTACAAATAGAAGGGCTTTGAAGGTGTTACAGGTATACTGGGGAGAAGGAAGGCCCTCTATGAGGTGGATTGATTCAGTGACTGGGATTATTGGGATGGGAGTGTCGGAGACAGTGCGATTGGCACAGGACAGAACAGAGTTTAGGGCTGTTGTACATAGGGTCGCTATGAGTCGCAAGCGACTCGATGGTACATAACAACAACAACAACATACCCTAGGCAGTTTACCCCAGAGACCTGAAGGCTCTCCCCAGGCCGGATGGCACACTATGAGGGCCAAACAGCTCATCCCGAGAGCCAGAGGGCACACCTTGAGGGCCGAACGACTCACCCTGAGGGTAGAATGGCTCACCCCAGGAGTTGGGCAGATCTTCCGGGGGTGGGATAGCACACCCTGGGGGCTGAACGGCTCCTCCCAAGGGCCAAACTGCTCACTCCAGTGGCCAATGACTCTCCTTGGGCCAGAGAGCACATCCCAAGGGCCCAGCAGCTCACCCCGAGGGCAGAACGGCTCACCCCAGGAACTGGATAGCTCTCCCAGGGTGGGGGGTGGGAGGCTGGACTGGCCATCCAAACATCTTCCTCTGTGAAAGGTCTTTCCATGTCTTTTGCCCATTTTGTAATTGGGTTATCAGTCTTTTACTTGTGGAGGCCCTGTAGGATTCTGTAAACTTTTGTTATGAGACCTTTGTCTGCCATGGTATGGCCAAATCTTTTTCCTCGGTCAGTAGGTTTTCTTTACACTCTGTTGGAAAAATGGTTTTGATGCATACAAGGATGAAATCTTTAGAAAGTCTCATTCATCAATTTTATTCTCTCCTCTTGTGTATTTCTGCCTATATTTGTCCACCTTTTTAAATCATGAATTAGGTCTTCTAAGCTTGGTCATACTTTGTCTCTTATGATTCTGATGATTTTGGGCTTGCCCCCAGGTCTCTTATCCACCTTGAGTTTGATTGTTGTGTGTGGTGTGAAATGTAGAGGCTGCTTCAGCTTTGTGCAAATATTAGTACACTTCTGCCAGCACCATTTGTTGAAGAGATTATAATTTTCCCATTTGATAGGTTTTGATTCCTTATTGAATATCAGTTGACCATTGATAAATGGATTAATATCTGGGTTCTCAATTCTATTCCATTGGTCTATGTGCCTGCCATTCTACCAGTATCATGCGGTTTTGGTTATTACAGCTGTGTAGTAGGTTTTGAGATCAAGGAGTACTATGCCTCCCACTTAATTCTTGTTGTTCAGAAGTGCTTTGCTTATTCGAGTTCTCTTCCATCTCCAAATAAACTTGTTAATTGCCTTTTCTGTTTCTTTGAAAAATGAATTTGGTATCTGTATTGGGATTGCATAAAACATATAGATTGTTCTTGGTAAGATTCTCATTTTTAATAAATTGAGTCTTCTTCCTAGTGGATAATATTCTTTATATCCTCCCACATTTCATCTGGCCTTCCCTCATTAGTGTCGAGCCTCAGATTTGTTCCTGAGATAGTTTGTAAATTAAGGTGGATAGACTCAAGGTCAAAATTTGGGGTTTGTGGGTTTGATTTCATTTTCTTTAGCTTCCATTTGAACTTGCATATGAGTAGTTGATGGTCTGTTCCACAATCAGCACCTGGCCTAGTTTTCACAGCTGATATTGAGCTTCTTCAGCTATTCTTACCACAGATGCAGTCAGTCTGATTCATATGCAAACCATCAGGTGAGATTCAAGTGTATAATTGCCACTTATGTTTGAGTTGCAATATTTAAGGATGCTACAGGCTGGGCTGAGTATTGAATAATAATTTAGGAAGCATGAAAAGAAGATGGAAGGAGTACACAGAGTCATTGTACCAAAAAGAATTGGCTGACACAGAAGAATTTCATGAAACATCTTATGCTCAAGAGGGCATGGTGATGAAAGAGGAAATTTCAAGCTGCTTTGAAGGATTTGGCAAATAACAAGGCCCTAGGAATTGTGGTAATATAAGTTGGCATATTTCAAGAAACAGATGCTGCGCTGGATGTGCTCACCATGTTGTGCCAAGAAATCTTGAGGACAACCTCTTGGCCAACCATATTTATTGCCAGTCCCAAAAAGGTGATCCAAAAGAGTGTGGAAATTTTCGGACAATATCATTAATATCACAGGCAAGTAAAATCCTGCTGAATACCATCCAATAATGACTGGAGCAGCACATCAACAGAGAACTACCAGAAATGCAATCTGGATTTTGAGGAGGTTGCAGTGCTAGGGACATTTTTGCCAATGTCAGATGGATCTTGTCTGAACACAGAGAGTACCAGGAGAATGTCTATCTGTGTTTCATTGACTATGCAAAGGCATTTAACTCTTTGGATCACAATAAACTGTGAGTAACCTTGAGAAGCATGGGACTCTCAGAACACCTGATTGTGCTTGTGTGAAACCTGTACTTGGAATAGGAGGTCAGAAAAGATCAAGGAAACACTGCCTGATTAAAAATCAGAAAAGGAGTGCATCAGGGATGCATCCTGTTTCCATAAATTTTCAATTTGTATGCAGAACAGATCATTCAGGAGGCTAAAATTTCTGAGAGGAATGTTGCATTCGGAGGATTGCATTGGAGGAAGACTCATCAACAACCTGTGTTATGCAGATTACACAACCTAACATGCTGAAACTGAAGAGGGCCTGAAGCATTAGCTGTAGAAGTCTTCAATATTGGCTGAAGCTCAGTCAATACATTCCTGTGGGAATATATCAAGAATATCATCCATGAAGGATGCAAAAGTTCATTACAAAGGCAGAGGAAGAAGCAAAGACCAAAACCGATGTCAGAAGAGACAGTGAATATTGCATTAAAGAGCCAAGAAGCCGAAGCAAAAGGAAGAAAGCATGAAATTAAGGAGCTGAATAGGAGATTTCAAAGGGCAGCCTAGCAATACAAAGCAAAGTATTTTAATGAAATGTGCAAGGAGCTAGTGTCGGAAAACCAAAAAGCTGAATTTTCTCCGCATTTCTTAAGCTGAAGAAACTAAAGAATAAATTCAAGCATTGAGTTGCAGTACTTAAGGATGCAATGGGCAGTATATTGAATGATCCAGGAAGCATTAAAGAAAAAAATGAAAGTATACAGAGTCACTGTACCAAAAATAATTGGCTGACACGAAAGAATTTCAAGAAACATATGATCATGAATGGTGATGTAGGAGGAAGTTCAGGTCACTCTGAAAGACTTGTCAAAAAATTAACCCCCAGGAATTGATGGAATGCTAATTGATGTATTTCAACAAACAGATGCTGGCCTGGACATGCTCACCAGATTGTGCCAAGAAATCTGTAGGAAAATTACCTGGCCAACTGACTGGAAGATATTAATATTTATTCCCATTCCAAAAAAAAGATGACTCAACAGAGTTTTGAATCATTAAACACTATCACTAATATTACACACATGCAAAATCCTGCTTAACATTATCCAGAAATGCCTGAAACAGAACACTGACAGAGAATTACCAAAACTACAAAGTGGATTTCGAAGAGGTTGTGACACTAGAGACCTTATTGTCAATGTCAGATGGATCTTGGCAGAAAGCAAAGAGTACAAGTGAAACGTTTATCTGTGTTTTATTGATTATGCAAAGGCATTTGATTGTGTGGATCACAACAAATTGTAGCTAACCTTGAGAAGAATGAGAATCCTGAAACACTTGATTGTGCTTTTTGGAAAGCTATACTTGGACAGGAAGCATTCCTCAGAACAGAACAAAGAAACACTAGATAGTACAAAATCAGGAAAGGAGTGCGTCAGGGATGCATCCTGTCTTCATACCTTTTCAATCTGTGTGCAAAACAGATGATTCGGGAGGCTGGGCTTTATGAGGAGGAATGTGGCATCAAGATTGGAGAAAGACTCACCAACAATCTTCATTATGCAGATGATACCACCTTGCTCACTGAAACTGAGGAGGACTTGCTGCAGCAAGTCAAGGACTGTATTCTTCAGTATGAAGAATATCAAGCTTAATATCAAGAAGACAAAAGTTCTCACAACTGGGTCAATTGGCAGCACCATGATAGAGAATAGGTTGATGTTGTTAACAATTGCAGCTTGCTCAGCTCCACAATAGTCACTCTTGGAACCAGCAGTCAGAAATCAAAAGATTAGTTGCACTGGGAAAATCTGCTGTCATGGACCTCTTCAGGTAACTGAGAGAAATGACACCAGTCTAGAGACTACGGTGCGCCTGATCCAGGCCATAGTTTTTGCAATTACTTCCTATGCACCAGAGAACTAGACAATGACTAAGGATGACAGAAGAAATGAAGCCTTTGAGTTGTGGTCCTGGAGAAGAGTCTTGAACATATCATGGACAGACAAGAAAACAAGTAAGTCTGTCTTGGAGAAGGTGAAACCAAGTTTCTCCTTGGAGACTAGAATTTTGAAGCTCCATCTATACTTTGTGCACATAAGCAGGAGGGACTAGTCCTTGGAGGTCATCATGCTTGGAAGGGTGGAGGACAGCTCAGGAGAAGAAGACCCCAGATGAGATGGATTAATACGATAATTGGAGCAATGGGGGTAGGTGTGTCAGAGTCAGTGATATTGGCTCAGGACAGGGCAGGCTTCAGAGCTGTTGTACATAGGGTCGCTATGAGTCACAGGTGACCCGATGGCACATAACAGCAAGAACAATATAAATTGTACATGAGAAGACTGTTCATCTCTCTCTTTTTTGAGTCACTAGGGAATTCAAACTATCACCTCTGGGTTAGCAGTGTAACCTCCTATGGACTACAACACCACCATATTGCCCTAATACATAAAGACATACAAATCTTCAAATGTGTTTGATTTACCTGTTGCTGTTATATCTAATTTTAATGGTCAAGGAAATAACACTCATAATTTTTATACTGGGAATGTATTGACTGTTTATAAATGAAAAAATTAAGTGTCAAAGGCATGGAATTTGAATCTGCCAGCTACTTTTCAGGAGGAAGATGGACAATTTTCTCCCAGTGTTATTTACAGCCTCTGAAAACCTGCTCGAGGATCAGCTATTAATTGATTCCCACTTGACTGCACAGAACATAAGAACAGCATGATATGCAAAGTGGCATCAGGATTGGTGGAAGAGTAGCCAACAACTTGCGTTGTGCAGATGACATAACCCTGCTTGCTGAAACTGAGGAGGACCTGAAGCACTTATTGCAGAAGGTCAAGGACTGCAGCCTTCAATATGGGTTGAAGCTCAACATCAAGAAAACAAAGATTCTCACCACTGGGCCAATTGGCAGCATCAGTATCGATGGTGAAGAGATTGAGATAGTTAACAGTTTTAGTTTGCTTGGCTCCCCAGCCAGCACTCTTGGTACCAGCAGCCAGGAAATCAAGAGACAAATTGCACTGGGAAAGTCAGCTGAGAGGGACCTCTCAAGAGTATTGAAGAGCAATGACGTCAGGCTGGAGATTAAGGTGTTCCTGATCCAGGCTATAGTCTTTGCAATTATGTGCTGTGCATTGGAGAGTTGGACAGTGAGTAGGGATGATAGAAAGAAAATTGATGCCTTTGAGCTGTGGTGCTGGAGAAGAGTGTGGAATATACCATGGACTGCTAGGAGAACAAACAAGCTTGCCCTGGAGAGGGTGAAGCCGGACTTCTCCTTGGAGTCAAGGATTCTGAAGCTTCATCTGACATACTTTGGGCATGTTGCAAGGAGGAACTGGTTCTTGGAGAGGGACATCATGTTTGGGAGAGTGGTGGGACAGTGCAGGAGAGGAAGACCCTCGATGAGATGGATTGATTCTGTGATTGGGGTGGTGGGAATGAGTGTTTTGGAGACGGCGAGGTTGGCACAGGATAGAGCAGTGTTTAGGGCTCTTGTACATAGGGTCGCTATGAGTCACAAGCTACTCGATGGCACATAACAACAACAACAATACATAAAACTACCTTAGGGATTTTGTGATAAAAAAAATAAGTGTATATAGCAGTTATTTGTAAACCATATCAGGTTACTTAAGTGTTTGTTATTAAAGTTGAATTAATTGTACAATATTGTTTAATTATTCTTGAACAGACATCTTATTTTCTAAGAACTCACTATCTGGCAGAAGATATATATATGAGTTATCATGAGGGAGAATAAAAGTATTTTAGGAAAAAACCTGAAAAGGCTTAAACTCACCTCAAACTCAGTCCTTTGCTTTTAAGCCTGGTTCAATTAATCTGATCCTTCAGTGGGAAGTATAATACAGGAAGTGTAATTTAAGGAAGTATAATACAGATTATTTACTTTCTAGAAATCATAGTAAAGATACGTCTTGATATATATCATCAACTGCAACTTCATCAATATGAGTTTTAGATTCAAAAGTCACAATTAAATACTTTGAGCTATGTGGTCTTGGATTGTCCACTCCCAGAAGAGTAACCTTGATAGGCTTTAAGAAGAGTACAAACATGTGTGCTTATTCTGAAAATACATTTAATATGTGCATCTCATAAGAAGACCACCATTGTGTTTCTTCCCAAGGCTTAAAAATAAAAAGAAAGGTTGACTGGAAATACTTTCTGACCCAGCACTCCCATCCATGTCCTGTATTTGTGCTTTGCTCTTTAGATTAGTGGAAACCTACTATGCCTTCTGTCTTGATTCACAGAAAATTGCTTTAGAAGACTAAAGAGCACAGAGGTTAAGAATGTGGTTCTAGACAAATGAGCTACTCATTCAAAAAAGACAACTTTAAAACTTTATGTTAAAAATAGTAAGAAAAGAAAAAAAAAACAACCCCAACAACCGAGCTCTGTTGTTTTTATTGTTCTTTGCACTAAGATTTAGTACACTATTAATCAGAAGCCTTAGATCAATATAATCATAAATGCTCAGCCAGCTATATGAATCCATAATGTCTAATATTAACAACTGTATCTGTGACTCAGTTCCTTAATTCTTCTATGGTCTTGGATTCCATGAAAAGATTTGCTAGAAAGTCCTATGGAGAGTCAGACCCACCAGGGGAGTGACTCAAGTGATTTGAGCTATGTAGGCCACTTTTTGTTTGTTTGGTTTTTTTGTTTTGTTTTATTTTTTTTTCAGAAACTGGTAAGCAGTCCAGGCTGGATGCCACTGCATTGTTACAAACAGTTGTGCTGCCACCCCTGAGTTGGTGTTTTCACACACCCCACAGTGTGGAGAGTGCTCTTTTATATTGATCCTCCTGCTGTTGGTGATTTGTGAGGCCATGTGTCCACAATTAAGGTAGCTGGAAATTAGAGGGGGGCAATGTAATGACCAGAAAAGCCAATTTTTAAACTAACACAACATTTGTCTGAAAAAAAGAACAAACTAATGTGGAACAGAAAACACAACTATGTTCAGTTTATTTTATGTTCTTGTCTACTTGACTGGCATATCTAATACTACTGAAAAATCCTTATCAGAGACATGGAGGAGAGAAATTACTTTGCTGAGAGATGTCTGTGTTTAATGATGAATATTTCTGGTGAGTGATATTTTCTCTTTTATAATAAATACTTCACCTGTGCATTTTGCCAGTTTATGTCTGGACAAAAAAAAAAAGAAAAGAAAATGTTCTCCTAAAAAAAAAAAAGAAAGAAAAAGAAACAAACAAACTTTGTCAAATGTTATTTTCCACTAAAGAACCTTATTATCAGACCTTAAATCTTTAAAGTTACCTGGTCCACCTAAGATGGAGAACAGAAAATTGTTTATGAAAATAGCTAACATTTTTGTGTGTTTATTATGTTAGCTGGTGGTGTATTCTTTTGGGACTTATGCTTCTAACCAAGGGCTGCAGGTCTCTGGTCTTTCAAATCCACCAACAGTTCCAAGAAAGGAAGATGAGAAGTCTCTTCTCTTTGTGATTGACAGGCTAAAAAACGTGATGTAGAGTTTACCATTAGTCTTAACTGACGTGACAACAATAAGTTTTGGGATTTATTATGTTCTAAACATTTTCAACTGTAATATATTTTATTCTTGTTATAGTCCTATGAGATACGTATTGTTATGATCAGTCCATTTCACAAAGTGATTGAATTGGGATTAGAACTCAAACTAAATTGCTCTAAAGTTTGTGTTCTTATCACAATACTATGTTTCTTCCTTGGAATGGTGATTGTTCCCAGTTTCTGGTTTTATTATTTTTCCTACTGTCTAAATCATTCTCTAGATGTAACTTAGCCACCTGGGGAGACTCAATTTTCTGTCTGGGTTGTTATTCTAAAGTAGAAGAGTTCTGTCAAAGTAAATTTTCTATAAAGTAAATAAAAATTTGTCTTTCTTTTAAAAAAGAATCTCAGTATCAAGTTTTTAAAAGCACGTTTATCTATTTCTTAACACAATACCTGGTCAGTGAAGAAGAGGAAAACAATCAATGAAATGGACTGACACATAATGACAACAGTGAGCTCAAGCACATCAGAAATTGTGACGATGAGGATGGTGTAGGAATGGACAATGTTTCGCTCTTATTGGCACCTAACATTAGCAACTACCAATGATAACCTCGTTTTTCTACTTCTAGTGACTGTCTCAATTATTATTAATACAGGGCACAATTCTCAATAACGTAATAAGAAGTAACCTGGGCTCATAATTTGGGTTAAATTTCCACTCACTTCTGAAGCGATAGTCATAACTTCAAGTGTGAAAGGAAAAGATGAATTTATGCATTAAACTTTCTGGCATTTTCACAAAACAACTTTTTAAATTTATGACTGTGTTTCTGTTATACACGGAAGACTTAAATATAGGGTTTTGATTCTTTTTCACCATTTCTTTTACAAATGATGTTTTATGTGTTACATTTATATTTTTCCTGTTTGAAATGTAACATACAAGATCTTTTAGAATTGCTTAGAGTTACTACTCATAAGAATAAAGCTGCTGTTATCCATTAAAAATATGACATAATTTGTTTTAAGGCAGTGATTGGAATTGTTCAAATGAAATCCTCCAGCAGAATTATACATAGGAATATTTCATATGAAAACATGCCAAAATCTACATGTGGCATTTCAGGAATATGATAAGTTGTTATAATTCTTAATGACAATTACTAGCCTAAAATATATCCCATGCAAGCAAAATGTTGCTGAACATCATCCAAAACCAACTAGAACATATGGTATTTAATAATATTGTTCAATAATTTCCACATTCTGTTGTATCACCTGACTTGGGAATGGGAACAAATCTTACTTTTCAGTCAGTTGGCCAAGGTAGCTGTCTTCCAAATTTCTAGCCACAGACAATGAGCATATCCAGAATGCCATCTGTTAGTTGAAAGATGTCAGTTGATATTCCATCAATTCCTGGGGCCTGTTTAAGATATAAGTATTATATCTTAAATTGTAACTAATATCACATAAGATATGAGAGATCTACAATTCAAGAAAACATAAAAGGTGCTTCTATTTGCTGCACATTGTTTTGTACATCAAAGAATTACCAAAGACACATCAAAAGATAGTCTAGACTTGACATTTTATCAGACTTTGAGAATGTAGTATAATTGAAAAGAAAAGGAAACATTTTTAAAAGCACTTAATTAACTAGTAGACATTCATACCTTGACCAGACCTTTGTAACTACTAAAGAGAAGGTAATGAAGCTTCTGGCTGTTACAGTTGAACTTTTCTGGTGGAGCTTTAATTTATCACTGCTGTTGTTAGTTGTCATTGAGGCAGTTCTGATTCTGTATAATAGAAGGGAACCCTACCACTCTTGGAATATTAGTTATGTTTGAGCTCATTGTCACAGCCCATTGTTAGACAGATGTACCAATTTATCTAATGTGGTTCTCTGTAACCCTCAGTATCACATTTTAATATCTGTACTTCTCAACAGTTGATCAGTTTTTAAATTTTAATCTTCTAAAAAAATATATGCACTGCCTATGATCATTCATTCATTCAACAAATATTTATTTAGCATTCATTTTTGTGTTTGCCAGACTTTCCATTAGATGATAATTTAGTCTTCTTGCCCTACAGAGAAACAATTTGAGAAGTATTATAATTTGTATATTTCATTTCAAATAATGGCCCAGGGGAGTATAGTCATCTCTGAGAAAGGACCTTAAGAGAAAGAGGAATTGGGTCTTCAAAACAAAAAGTAAAGGAACATAGTGGTAAGGAGTTTTGCTGCCAATATAGAAGAACATAGTTTGGATCGACCAGCTTCTCTGTGAGGAAAAGATGAGCAGGCTCCTCCCATTTGATTAGCTCCCTCTGAAAACCTGCTGGAGGATCAGCTATGGGTCGGTTCTGACTCCACAGTACACAACAGCAACAACATGATAGGGAGGTGAGGGGAACATTTCAGACAAAGATGTACATATTAGTTTTACATCTGTCTCCTCTACTAGACTTTGTAGAGTTCTTAAATTCAGTCATCTCTACTACACAACCCAATATAGACCAATGTGTGTTGTTTTTGTGTCTGCTGCCACTAAGTAGATCTTGATCCCTGGGAGATCACATACACAACTCAGTTTGGCTTCATCCCCTTCATTGATTGAGAGAGAACAGTTGGATTTTCATTGGCTGATTTCTGAAAGAAGGTTACAAGTCCTTCTTCCTAGTCTGCCATAGTCTAGAAACTTTGCTGAAATATATGTTGTTGCTGTTGTGTGCTGTCAAGTGGTCTGCAACTCATAGCGACCCTATATATAACAGCTCTGAACCCTGCTCTATCCTGAGCCAGTCTTAATAATTGTGACACACCAACACCCATTGTCCTAGTTACTTTATCAATCCATCTCATCTGACATCTTCCTCTCATGCACTGTCTCTTCACCCTTCCAAGCATGATGTCTTTCTCTAAGGCCATAGCAATGCTGAAATATTAACATCATAGCAACCTTTACTGTTGGGCAGCGGCTGACCAATACACATGAAGTGCATTGGTGAAAATTGAACCCAGGTCTCCTGCAGGGAAGGTGAGAATTCTACTAAACCACAGCAATGGTTATTTCAGTAAAAATTCATAAACAGGGCAAGGGAATTTTCAGAAGGATCAGGAAAATAGATCAGTGATTCTCAAAGAGCTTTGATGGCCCAGTGGCAGGAAACTGTGCTGCAATTCCAAAAACACATGGTCCAAGGCCAACAGCTGCTCTGCAGGAGAAGGATGGGCAATCTCCCTGTGTGCAGTTAACTGCCTCTGAAAACCAGCTGGTGGGTCAGCTATGGATCTGTTCCAACTCTGCGGTACACAACAACAAGCACCACCACAAGGGATTCTGCTTCAGCAGGTCTAAGTAGGGGCCAGAAAGCTGCACTGTGAATAAGCCCCCAACCCTAATTCTGTGTTTTTCTATGCAGGTGATTCATAGAGTACATAGACGCAGGTGGAAGGGAATCTGTGGTACTCTGAAATTTGGGTTCTCATTCTTATCAACCACCTGCAGCTCGCCAAATACACCTTGAGGTGCACCCTGTGCCAGTTATCCAAAAGCTTTCATCAACCTTCACCTGTGCTATTCAGGCCTGCAGATTAATTTTCTGGCTTATAGGCTGAGAGAAAAAGAAATCTACCTCTTGATACTTAAAGGTCTTCTTGATTTTTAAATATTACCATGTATTTCAAGTGCTATGAAGCTGAAAATGCTTTTAAAAAGTGCTCTAAATTTAATAATTTCTCTAAAAAGAAAAATTTCCAGTGGCACAGTACCTATCTTGAAAGAGAAAAATCTCCACCTTAGGCATTTCATTTTCTGTATTTCATAATCATGAATGAGAATTTGTGCCAACTTTACCTTTTTAAGCCTTTGAAGGAAACATTTCTTAAGCTGCCTTGAAAATAATGCCAACATGCCTTTAACCCCCACTTACTCCAATTTAGCTTCATTTGTCTCTCTCTTTACCTGCTTTATATTTTCTTGAATATTCCGGCTGTTACCATTAAATCTAATTTTTGGATGTCAGCCCATGTCAAAGCAAGCCTTAATGCTTTCAATGTTAACCTATCACCAACTTAAGGTTGCCTTTTATCATGAGATACAAGCAGTATACAACCCCATGGGCAGGGAGTGTTATTATGTACACTCACGCTAGATCTTACTTGTGCTAATACTTGCTGTAGATTAGAATTCTGTGTGGAAGTAGGCTAGGATTGAACCCTACACTAAGTGCTTTGGTTACAAAAAATAGAAAAAGGCTTTGTTGTATGGTGGTATGCTACGGATTGGATTTTGTCTCATCAAAAGATATATTCAAGTCCTAATCTTGGCACCTAAAAATATAGCCTTGTTTTGAAATAGTTTTTTAATAGATTGTAGGTTAATAGGAAGTCATAACCAAAGGATGGGTCCTAATCCCATTTGAGCTGCGTTTTATAAAAGAGATCAGACACAGAAATAGAAGGATGGGCACACATCATTGTGGAGACATGCTTGTTATGGAATGCCAAAAAGTGTCAAAATCCACCAGAACCTCAGAGAGAACCATGAAACAGAATCTCTCTCAGAGCCCTCAGGAGGTATTAACTCTCTTCAGAAACTAGGATGATTAATATCTAGATTTGAACTTGTATCCTTCAAAATTGAGATAATAATAATATGGAAACTCTAGAAACTACTACTACTACTACAATAATAATAATAAAAATTACTCGTAATAATATGGAAACTCTAGAAACTAAGACATGATTTCACTGCAGAAATATTGGAAAGAATACTGGTTATCATCTAGTTCTAACACCTTATAAAGAACTTAATGGGTTTTTTTAAATTATAAACATAATTTAATAATTGGAACATAAAATGTACACAGTTGTTTGGTTTTTTGGTTGGATTTCCATTCATTCATTGTTGCACATTTTCCTCCCTATCGCCCCTCCCCTCAGTTTGCTTTTAAAAAAATTATTATTATTATGATGATGATGATGATGATGTGTGTGCGCCATTCCATTTGATCTGACTGATACAGGAGGAGCTTGTCCCTCCTTCTTCAGGAGAGCATCTGGGATTTGAACTGCTCACCTCTGGGATTGCAGTACAATTTCTTGCCATTAGGCCAACAAAGCTTGCCGTACGACTTTTTCCTTGGGGGAAAAAATTCTTTCATTGTTATACAGTCCCTGCCACCCCTGGACCACTTTACTATGCAACTTTTATTCTGGACTCTTGTCATGACAATAAATACCTAATCATATCTTCCAATTATATCATCTGTTTCAATGCCGTGTACATTATTTATCCCCTTTTCTTGAACTTAGTTTTGTTAGCATTAGATGTCATCAAGTCAACTATGATGCATAGCAATCCTATGAACAAAAACAGATCAAAACCTGCTAAGTTTAAGAAGATAAATGGCATGTCCAAAGGTGTGCAGTTAATAGTAGAGATATTGAAACCAGAACCAAATAGAAAACCTTAACGTCTGTTGCCTAAACTTTTGTTAGTGGAGTTACATGACATTTATTTACTTCTCGCTTGTGAATGAAATAGAATTTCTTTTAAACCACTGCCGTTCCTTATCATCCCATTTAGACAATATATTTTAGGGGTATAAAATAGTTACTGTGTCTTGAAAGTTTGACACTACAGACGTTTTTTTTTCTCTGATGTTTTCCAACCAGAAATCAAATTCACTGCCTTTGAGTCATTCTGACTCACAGCATCAGGTATTGAAGGCTGCAAATCTCTCAGGAAGGAGATTGCCTATATTTCTTTCTCTTGAGCTTCTGCTGGATGTTAAGCACTGACCTAAATCTTAGCAGCCTGAGTTGTGAACTATGCCACCAGAGCATAGGAAAACGGTTAGTGAAGTGACATTGTCATTAGCTATGTATTGTATAAAACAACTAGTAATAAGTTACAGACAACTTTCTAAAAATTATACTATGGAATTTAGTTTGGCGATAGCAATATATGAATATAAAAGGTGTCTGTTTATATGGAAAAACACCAAATACAGATAGATTTTATTGCATTTTTTATCAAGATGCAATACATCTAGAATTTTGAGGAAAGATTATATCTTAATTAAATGCAACAGATAATAGTTTACTTTTAAGTGAGTTAGAAATTACAAAATAAAAGTAAATATTGACCTAAACCACACAAGTGTCTACCTTGAAAAGCTGATAATGAATGTTGTTGTTGTTATGTGCCGTCGAGTCGTTTGCAACTCATAGCGACCCTATGTACAACAACCCTAAACCGTGCTCTATCCTGTGCCAATCTCATTGCCTCTGACACACCCATCCCAATTACCCCAGTCACTGAATCAATCCACCTCATAGAGGGTCTTCCCCTCCTGCGCTGTCCCTCTACTCTACCCAGCATGATGTCCCTCTCTAAAGTCCTGTCTCTCCTTACAACATGTCCAAAGTATGTTAGACGAAGCCCCAGAATCCTTGCCTCCAAGGAGCAGCCTGGTTTAATCCTCTCTACGATGAGTCTGTTTGTTTTCATGGCAGTCCATGGTACATTCAATACTCTTCTCCAGCACCACAGCTCAAAGGCGTCAATTCTCCTTCTATCCTCCCTAGTCATTGTCCAACTCTCTGATGCATAACAAGTGATTGCAAAAACCATGGCCTGTATCAGGCGGACCTTAGTCTCCAGAGAGACACTGTTGCTCTTGAGTATTTTGGAGAGGTCCCTAACCGCGGACTTTCCCATCACAATACGTTTTTTGATTTCCTGGCTACTGGTGCCAAGAGTGTTGACCGTGGAGCCGAGCAAACTGAAGCTGTGAACAATCTCAATCTCTTCGCCATCCATCTTGATGCTACCGATGAGAATTTTTGTCTTCTTGACATTGAACCTCAGTCCATATTGAAGGCTGCAGTCCTTGACCCTCTGCAGTAAGTGCATGAGGTCCTCCTCAGTTTCAGCGAGCAAGGTTGTGTCATCTTCATAACGCAGATTGTTGATAGATCGTCCACCAATCCTAAAGCCACGCTTCTCCTCACAGAGCCCCGCCACTTGGATAATCTGCTCTGCATACAGGTTGAAAAGGTATGGAGACATCCCTGACGTACACCCTCCCCAATTTTGAACCATACAGTGTTGCCCTGCTCTGTTCTGACGACTGCCTCTTGGTCCAAGTATAGGTTTCACATTAGCACGATTAAATGTTCTGGGATTCCCATTCTTCTCAGAGTCAGCCACAGTTTGTTATGATCCACACAGTCAAATGCCTTTGCATAATCAATGAAACACAGATAGACATTCTTCTGGTAGTCTCTGCTTTCAGCTAAGATCCATCTAACATCAGCAACAATATCCATAGTACCACGACCTCTTCTAAACCCAGCCTGGACTTCTGGTAGTTCTCTGCTGATGTACCGTTCCAGTCGTTTTTGGATAATCTTCAGTAGAATCTTGCTTGCATGTGAAATCAATGAGATTGTTCTGTAGTTTCCACACTCAGTTGGGTCGCCTTTCTTTGGGATCGGAACAAATCCAGTCAGTTGGCCAAGTGGTTGTTCTCCAGATTTCTTGGCACAACTTGGTGAGCACATCCACGGCAGCATCTGTTAGCCGAAATATGTCAATTAGTATACCATTATACACTGTACCATTGAAAGTAGAGCTAAAAGAATAAACTGAGGATTTTTTTCCTCCTAAGGGAACTCACAGCCTTAGGAAGGAAGAGTAAAACTTAAGAAATTAACTATAAATGCTAAAAGAAAATGGAGCTCAGAGTTCTCAGAGACGTTCAGGGAAATAGTTCTGTTTTGGAAGTTGGAAGAGGCTTTAAGGAAGAATGGTGTTTGAACACAGGCAAGATCATTTAAAAAATTTAAGCTGATAATTTTTAAAGATGACATTAGAGCAGCATGATATTTCTTTTTTTCTCCTGAACTTTGAAAAAAGTCTTTATTGGTCAAGTTTAAAATAATTATTCCTTTAAGATAGACTTTCTTTTTAGTTTTATTTCCCATTTTCCCCATTATTTCTCTTGTATCTGCCTTGCATTTTTCATAATATGTCTTGTATCACTTATTTGGACTAAAGCCTGGAAATAGTCCATGCTGTAAATTCCTCTATATAGAGTCACTATACAAATTCATGTGGTGCAATGGTTAAGTGTTTGGCCAATAGTTCAAACCCACCAGCAGCTGAAAAGATTTGGTAATCTGCTCCCCTGGAGATGAAACCGAGCCCACTGCTGTCCAGTCTATTCTGACTCGTAGTAGCCCTGCATCATGTTTTCAAGACTGTAAACTTTTTAGGAGGAGATAGTCCATCTTTCTCCTGAGGAGCAGCTTGTGTATTAAAACCAACTTCAGGATCAGCAGTACAACACTAAATATCTACACCCCAGAATACCCCGTGGGGAGTTGTGTTCCTTTACAAAGACATTATGAGTTGGAATTGACTCAGTGGCAACGAGAGTCACTTTGTATTCTGGTAGTTAATTAACGTTCCTTCCTTTTTTTCCTCTCTTGTCCTTTTTTCTTGCCAGCTTTTCTTTTCTTTTGTTTCCATTTTGAAAATATTTCAGTAGTTGTTATTCAGTGTTTGTTCAAAATGACTTTTCATGGTCATTGGCTTTGGCCAGTCAGTCAGTCATTGATTGTCAAATCAAAACCAACTGACAGCTGACATCCACCCAGGAGGAGATTGCACATCTTTCTCCCATGCAGCTGCTGTTATATTTGATGGCCTTTGAGTTAGCTGTGTAAGTCTCTAAAGGCTGGGTGGTTGTTGCTGTGTACGGTCAAGTTGGAACTGACCCAAA
The DNA here is from genome assembly GCF_000299155.1 of Elephantulus edwardii. Taxonomy (NCBI): domain Eukaryota; kingdom Metazoa; phylum Chordata; class Mammalia; order Macroscelidea; family Macroscelididae; genus Elephantulus; species Elephantulus edwardii. The sequence continues at coordinate 2,793,696 of NW_006399979.1, read as the reverse complement.
GCTGATGCTCCAGAGGGTTTTCAGAGACAATAAATCACATGAGAGGAGACTACTCATCTTTCTCCCTCAGAGCAGCTGGTGGATTTGAACTACACCTGTTTGTGTTAGCAATGCAATTCCTTATCACTAAACCACCAAAGCTCATTAATGGCTTAGTGGTGTTACGTACCATCGAGTTGGAACTAGCCCATAGCTGATCCTCTGCCATGTTTTCAAATCACATGAGAGAAGACTGCTCACCATTCTCCCGCAGAGCGTCTGGTGGATTCGAACCATGTGCCTTTGGGATGATAGCTCAGCTTCTTGCCACTAGCCCATGAAAATAAGGTAGATATAGTACCTTTTGGGTGGGAACCTGCAAATAGGATGTGAAGACTTCTGATGAGGATATTGATCAGTTTTGCTGTTCCACCAGTCCTAAATTGAGAAAATTTGGAGGAAGAAAATGGGACTTTGCCACCATTGAAATAAAAAGAATGGAGAGTCAAGAGCATATCCTTTAGTACTAGAGATTCTTGAGAGACACTGCATGAGACAGAAAGAGCCTGAGACACTGACTGCACCACCAGCAGCAACAGAGGTGGCAGAAAATCAGAAACCCATGTGAAGCTGAACTTCAACCCCATGAAAGAGCTAGTGCCAAGGATCTTCACCCAAGCTTGCTGGAGGCTGGAAGGGAAACACCAAGAAGGTTCTGTAGGAAGCTCTGGTGGCCTAGTGGTGAGAATCTGTCCTGCAGTTATAAAAGGCTTGCAGTTCAAATCTGCTAGCTGCTCCTCTCCCGTGATTAACTGCCTTTGAAATCCCAATGGAGGGTCAGCTATGGGTCAGTTTCAACTTGGCTATACATGACAAGAACAACAAAAGAGTTCTGTAACATTGGTCCAAGGTCGTGAAACTGAAGGTTCTGCAGCTTGAGAAGCTATCCTGACTGAAGAATTATGTCCTGACTGCTGTCTACCTGAATTTTAACCTGTTACTTCTTGAACAGAGAGCTCTGGTGGCAGAGTCTGTAGGGAGTTGCACTACTAACACAAAGCTCACTCCTTTCTGGCAGTTTAAATCCTGGCTTCAGGGAGAGAGAGAGAGAGAGAGAGAGAGAGATGCACAATCTCCTCCTGTGCAATTTATGCCTTCAGAAACAAATGGAGGGTCAGGAATGAGTCCATTCTTGCACAACACGAGTGAGTGAGGAAGAGAGAGAGAAAAAGAGATTCCTTTAATAAACTCTATTATTGTGAGTTCTGTGTGGTCACTGTACTGGACTAGTGGACTCAGTAATAGAGCAGCCAGAGCCTTGGGGTTGATGATTGATGTTAGAATTGGTAATAGGTGGAACATGCCCAGCCTCATAGGAATCAGTGTTGTTCTATTGATGTTGTTGATGGGGACTCTTCCCTCTGTGGAGTAAGTAGAGATTGGATGAGGCTGCCACTATGCCAATATCACTCATTTTACAGTAAACAAGTACAATAACATAATATGTCTTATTTTCCTATAAACATTTTCTATTTACAAAGATAAAAGTACTGGTTATAAATTCTATTTTTCCCATTTCATAAGTAGAGAGATAGGTGTTGAGGTACAGAGGCACCTTGTGAGAAATTTGGAAACAAAATTCTTTACATTTTAGATTACTGGTAGTTAGATTTGATTGTTCGCCATTTAAAATGTTATTAAAGTGTTTGTTGCAGGACCTTTCTGAACAAGTTATGTAAAAAAATGTTTAAGAATTGATACTCTGGGGGCGCTCTAGTGGCCTAGTGGCAAGATGCTGCAATCCCAGAGGTACATGGTTCAAATCCACCAGATGTTCTGCTGGAGAAGGAAGGGGCGATCTCTTCCTGTACCCATCAGATCTGATTTGATGATACACATAAAAAACTAATAAAATAATTTTTTAAAGATAATTGATACTCTGGAAAGCAAGGAGTTAATGAGAAAATTTAAATGATTAGATTATCTCAGGAAAGATCAAGGTTAGTCACAGAATCTGAAGAAGAAAGGAAAGACTTTATTTAATACTGATATATTTTGTAAGAAATGAAAGGGTGATATTTTTCACCATTAAGTAAGGACCCATAGCCTAACTTAGTAATTTTATTATGACTATCTTTTAAAGTCATTACTTAAAAGTATTCCTAAAACTATGTCCATTGTGACAGTCACTTTAGGGTACATGTGTAATATGAAAAACCAATTAACAAAAAAATAGCTAAGAGTGCATATTAAACTTCAGTTTGGAAAGGCACAATTTGAAAAGCATCTTTATAAAATATGCATTTTTTAAATCAATCTTTAGAGGAAGGGAAAGGACAATTAATGCTGCTGCTGTTTTGTTTACTTTGGCCTTAGAAATGCATCATGGTGTATCATGTCAACTTTTGATGTGGGGGAAAACTAGAACATTGCCTAAGCCACTGACTTTGGACATGTCATCAGGAGAGATCAGTCACTAGAAAAGGTGTTTGGTGATGTGGAGGATGTAAGAGAGTGAGGGAGACCTGGGTGAAATGGATTTGTTTTATAGCTCCAACAATGGACATGAATACGTCAGCACTTGTGACAATGACACAGGACCCAGCAGCAATTTGCTCTGCTGCACATGGAGCTGCTCTGAATCAGACAACCCCACAGCATCTCGCTCTCTCTCTGTCTGAATGCCTTGCATTTTCTCACAGTTATTTCCACTGACTAGAGTCTTGTTACATTGGAATCAACTCGATGGCAATGAGGACTAGGATTTCTGGGAAGACTCTTTTCTTTGAGGGAAAAGCTTAAGCTATTGATTCCAGTTCTTTGATGACTATAGAACAATTTTTTTAATATTTTGACAAATTTTATTAAAATGTTCATGTCACCTTGTTTTACAAATGTATTAGGTTAGATATGTTTCTTTATAATTTTGTCTCTCCTGTATCTTTAATTATATCTGTTTTCCATTCCATTATTTTGTTTTGCCTCTTTCTGTCTTTTTAATCAATATTGACTGATGTTTATCAATTTCATTAATCTCTCTTGGTTTTTTTACTTGATACGTTCCTACAATTGTCTTTGTTCTTTTACCTCTATATTTTCTAGATTTCTTTTGTTCTTATTCTAATTACTACATGAAATGCCTAGGTAATTGGGCTTGAGTATTGCTTGTTTTCTAATCTAAACATTTAAGCTTTAAATTCCCTTCTAAGAACTTTGTATGCATTGATGGACTTTGGTGAGTAGTAGTTTTTATTAAGAAACCATTGTACCTTGATTGTCTGTGTACTAGCTCAAAGAATGGCAGTTCAAATTCACCGGCTACTGTGTGTGGGAAAAATGTGAGTCAGTGTCCACAATAAAGATTGTATATAACCTTGGACACCCAGAAAAGCAGTTCCACTTCTTTACCATAAGTCAGATTCCACTTAAGAAGAGCAAGCATTTATTTTATTTTTATTAAGGTATAAATGTAAGTATAAAATATGTGAATATTTTTTACTTTAAAATTCACTGGTTATTGAGAATTAGAGTTTTCTAAGTGTATTATTTTGAAGTTTTGTTATTACCATTGTTTAGTATGTAACTTAAGTATATAGTGTCCAAAGACTGTGGTCTGTATGATTCAATACTGACACTTTGAAAAATTGGAAAGGCTTGTTTTCTAGCTGTTTTGGTTACCTAGTGTTGTCATAACAAAACAAAGGAAGAAGAGTAGATGGTTTAAAAGAAGACAAACTTGTTTCTTCATAGGTCAAGGGGTTGGAAGTTTGCTCAAGTAGGAAGTCTTTGTCCACATCAGCTCTAGTATCTACTGGAAATGGTTTAAAAGAAGACAAACTTGTTTCTTCATAGGTCAAGGGGATGGAAGTTTGCTCAAGTAGGAAGTCTTTGTCCACATCAGCTTCTAGTATCTACTGGAAATGTTTGACGTTCCTAGGCTTGTACATGCATTTACCTTTGTGTGACATTTCCCCTCTGTATTTCCTTGTCTTTCTGTTCGTTTTAGTATTGAGAAATTATTAAATTTAATACCAACCTACCTTATTACCAACCTGGCCTTCTTACCAAAGTCAAGTCAAATCATTGCAGTCCATTCAGAACTGACTCATAGCTGACCCCTCAGCAGGTTTCTAAGAACTGATTTATAGCTGAACCCCCCCCCCCCAGCGAGTTTGTAAGACCTGATTCACAGCTGACCCTCCAGCAAGTTTCCATGCAAGAGAAGAGATTGCTGTCTTTTCCCCTCAAGGTTGTGGTATATTCGAGCCACTAGAGAGGTGTGATCTTTGGTTTAGCAGAGCTGCTCCCTAGAGACTAAACAACTGGAGTTCCTTTATTAACACAAGGAAATCCCTATTTCCAAACAAGGTAACATCTACAGACAGAGGAGTCAGAAGTACCAGATACATTTGGAGGCAGGGGCGAAAGTCAACTTGACTAAAACATAACTGATGAATGTTGTACTCAAAACCAATACATATTCTCTAGTCATGCGCACAGTTCTGCATATGCATTTCTTTGTGTTACCACCCGTCATTAAGTCAGTCCCAGCTGGTGGTGACCCCACTCAGGATGGAAGGAAATGCTGCCCAGTCCTGCACCATCCCCATGACTAGCCGCAGGCAGGCCATTGAAATCTAGAGGGTTTTAATTAGTTGATTTTTTTAAAAAATAGATTACAAGGCCTTCCTTTGTGATATAAGCATCAGGTAAAGCTTATTAATTGCATAATTTAAAAATTATTTCCCTATTTATTGATTTTTATTGTCATATAGTATTCTTTTATGCAGTTGATAGCTTCTAGAACTCTGCTGGAGGGAGAGTTAGAAGTGAGTTGTGACTCAATGGCTATGAACAACAACAATGTAATTATCAATTATTGAGAAATGTATTCAACTTCTTTCAGTGTCACAGTAGATTGACCACTTTTCCCTTGATATTCTGCCAAATTTTTGTTTATGTATTTCAAAAGCGATTTATTAGGTTTAAGTTATGATTGATATCTTTCTAGAAATTGAGCTTTTATCAATATAGCTCAAATTCACAGACTCATTGATATTGAATTAGAATCAACTCATAGCTGACCGTAGAACAACTTTTCAGAGGCTGTAATCACACAGGAGGATACTGCCCATCTTTCTCCTGCATAGTGGCTAGTGGATTTACATCAGCCTGCCTTTGAGTTGGCAGCACAACTCCTTACCCCATAAGCAACCAGAGCTCTGTTATCAATAGATAACATTTTTATCTTTAACAGTCCTTTTATTTTTAAAAAAGTCCTTTTATTTTATTTTTAAAATATCTTAATCATTCCATTCCAGTTGCTATGGAAGTGACTCCCATTCATGGTGGTCCTCTTTGTGTCAGAGTAGAGTTGTGGTCCATGGGATGATGGCTGATGTTTTTCAGAAGTAGATTTTTCATAGTAGCTTCTTCTTAGCTATCACTTACCTACTAAATATTTGTACATTTTCATCCTTCCTGTATTTAATTTTTTAAATATAAAATTTTAAAATGTTTAAAAAAGTACAATGAATCAAAATCTACAAATTAGATTGAGCCAGCATTCATTTTTGTTAATTTATTTCATTTATAATTATATGAATTATAAAGTGTATGTACATGTAGAATTATGTGTATATATAGTGTGTTGCATTGTGTGCTGTGCTGTGCTGTTGAGTTGGAACCAATCTATAACTGACCCTTCAGTAGGTTCCCAGAGGTAGTAAATTGCATGGGAAGAGATTGCCCATCTTTCTACCACAGAACAACTAGTGTGTTTGAACCCTGTGCCTTTGGGATTGCAGCACAGTATCTTGCCACTAGGCTGGTAAAGCTCCCCACATATAGAATAGAGAATATTTGTGTCTGACTGAAAAATATTGGTATCATGACATTTCATTCTAAACACTCCAGCTCTGTCTTCAAATATGTAGACATTTTTCTAACAGAAACAAAGCATTGTTACTAAAATTATGACATTAAGTATAATAGACTAATATTTTAAAAAAATAATCTGTATTCACATTTTCCCCCTTGTTTTTTATTGTTGTGTTAGGTGCCATCGAGTCGACTACCTCTCATAGTTACCCTATCAACAACACACCTGAATTGCTGTATCCTGTGCTGCCTTCATGATTTCTGTCCTGCTCCAGTCTGATGAGGTAGTCACTAAGTCAGTCTATATCATTGAGAGTCTCCTACTCTTTCGATGATTGTCTACCTTTCTCAACATAATGTCTTTCTCCAGAGACTGATTTTTCCTAAAATCATGCTTAAGTTAAGTGAGAAGGCATTTCACAATGCTTTCCTCTAAGGAGAACTAGAATTGATGCCTTTGAGTTGTGGTACTGGAGGAGAGTCTTGAACATACCCAGGACCACCAAGAAAGAAAATAGGTCTATTTTGGAGAGGGTGAAACCAAGTATTTCCTTGAAGGTTATGATTTTGAAGCTTTGTCTCACATACTTTGGGCATGTGGCCAGGAAGGACTGATCCTTGGAGAAGGACATCATGCTATGAATAGTGGAGGGATAGCACAGGAGAAAAAGAACCTGGATGAGATGAATTGATAGTGATTAGGACAATAGGGATAAAGTCAGTGAGACTATCTCAGGACAGGGCAGGCTTCAGAGCACTTGTACTATGTCACTATGTAGCTATTGTCACTATGAGTTGCAGGCAACTCGATGGCACAACCACAAGAGGAAGAAGAAGACAGATTTGTTTGTTCTTTTGGCAGCTAATGGTATAGTTTATATTCTTCTCCAACATAATAATTTTAAAACATTAATTATTCTGCCATCTTTATTTATTTTGCAATATTAAGATACATAAGAAGTAATTGAAAATAGAAGGCTTATGTCAGGAGAATCTTAGTCTTTAAATTGATACTCTTGATCTTAAAAGTTTTGAAGAAGTCCTTGACAGCACATTTCCTCAATGTAACATGGTTTTTTTTAATAATTTAATTGCTATTTTAACAAAAGTTTACAGAAAACTTGGATTTTCTTTCATTCACTGTTTGACATTTCCCTGTCTACCCCCAACCCGAGCTCACTTTTCTCTTTTAAAAAGTTTATTCATTGCACAATTCCTCCCTTCCCTACCCACCCCACGCCACTTTGTTAAGGAGCTTTTATTCTGGACTATTGTCACGCAAATATCTAATCATATATTCCTTTTTAAACAGTTCTTTCCCTCATCTGTTCCAATGCAATTCTATCTATCTATCTATCTATCTATCTATCTATCTATCTATCTATCTATCTATCTATCTACTCTTTTTTTAATTTCCCCCAATCCCTATGCCAGTCCTGTTCTATACAGTGGCATTATGCAGTATTTGTCCTTTTGTGACTAAGGTATTTAACTCAGCATAATGTCCTCCAGAATAATCTATTTTGTATAATATTTTATAAGTTCTTTGTTTTTCAGAGCTACATAGCATTCTATTGTGTAAACATACCACAGCTTCTCTATTCATTCTTTTGTTAATGGGCACTTGAGTTGCTTCCATCCCTTTGCTATTGTGAACAATGCAGCAATAAACATGGGTGTGCATATATCTGTTTGGGTGGCAGTTCTGTTTTTTTTAGGGTATATTCACAGTAGTGTAATTGGTGGATCAAGTGGTATTTATATTTCCTACTTTTTGAGAAAGTGCCATACTGCCTTCCAGAATAAGGGTTCCAGTTTCTCCACAGCCTTGCCAGCATTTGATGTTTGCTGTTCTGTTAAATTTTGCTGTTCTTACTGGGGTGAGATGATAGCTCATATTTCTTTTGGTTTGCATCTCTCTTGGAGCTAGAGATTTTGAACATGTCTTCATGTGTTTGTTCACCCTCTGAATGTCTTCTTTGGTGAAGTGTGTGTTCACATCCTGTGCCCATTTTGTGACTCGGTTGTTTACCTTTATCTTGTTGAAGTGCTGGAGTATTCTATAAATTTTAGATATAAGTCCCTTATCATTCATCTCATTACCAAATATTTTTTCCCAGTCTGTAGCTTTCATTTTTACCGTTTTTGAGAAATTTTGTTATGTACATAGGGATTTGATCCTTAGAAGACCCCATTCATCTATTTTATTCTCTCCTTCAATGTTTGGAAGACTATTTATGAATTAAATAGTGAATTAGGGCTTCTAGAGTGTTTCCAAGATTTTCTCTGATTAAGTTTATTGTTCTTGGTTTCACTCCTAGGTCCTTGATCCACTTTGAGTTGGTTTTAGTTTATGGTGTGAGGTATGGGTTATGAGAATGATATATTCTTTAATTTCTCCAGGTCTTTTTTTGTTTCTTCTAGTAATGTTTTGTAATTTTCTTTGAATAGGTTTTTTGTGTTTCTAGTTAGATTTACTCCCAAGTATTTAATCTTGTAATAACCTAGTGTGATGGATATTATTTTCATTAGCTCTAGTTCTCTTTAGTATTTTCTTTGTCACTGTAGAGAAACACAACTTAATTTTGTGTGTTGATCTTATATTATGCCACTTTGCTAAATTGGTCAACTATATCCAGTAGTTTTCTCACTGAGTCTTTAGGATTTTCTAAGTATACTATGATATCATCTGCATATAGAGACTATTTTACCTCTTCTTAGCCAATATAATGTTGATGTTGTTATGTGCCATCGAGTCGCTTATGATTCATAGCAACCCTTTGTACAACAGCCCTAAATCTTGCCCTATCCTGTGCCAATCTCACTGTCTTTGACACACCTAACCCCATTACCCCAGTCACTGAATCAATCCACCAAATAGAGGGTCTTCCTCTCTTGCACTGTCCCTCCACCCTCACAATCATGAAGTCCTTCACCAAGGACTGGTCCCTCCTTGCAACATGTCCAAAGTATGTCAGACAAAGCTTCAGATTCTTTGCCTCCGAGGAGCAGCCTGGTTTAACCCTCTCCAGGATGAACCTGTTTGTTTTCTTAGTAGTCCGTGGTATATTCAATACTCTTTTCCAACACCACAGCTCAAAGGCATTAATTCTACTTCTAGCCTCTCTATTTGTTGTCCAATGCTCTGATGCATAGCAAGTGATTGCAAAGACCATGGCCTGTATCAAGCGCATCTTAGTCTCCAGAGAGACACCATTACTTTTCAGTACTTTGGAGTGGTCCCTAACAGCAGACTTTCCCATTGTAATATGTCTTTTAATTTCCTGGATGCTGTTTCCAAGAGTGTTGACTGTGGAGCCAGGCAAACTAATGCTGTTAACAATCTCAATCTCTTCACCATCCATCCTGATGCAGCCAGTTGGCCCAGTGGTGAAGATCTTTGTCATCTTGATATTGAGCCTCAATCCATGTTGAAGGCTGCACTCGGCCTTCTGCAGCAAGTGCTTCAGTTCCTCCTCAGTTTCAGCAAGCAGGGTTACTAAGACTTCCAATACAATATTGAATAGGAGAGGTGATAGCAGGTTTCCTTGCCTAGTTCCTGTTCTTAAAGGGAATGCCTTTATTCCCTCTCCATTGAGAAAGGTGTTGGCTCCTGGGTTTGCATAGATACTTTTTACTATGTTGAGGAAATTCTCCTCTATTCCTATTTTGTTGAGTGCTTTAATCAGGAAAGGGTGTTGGATTTTGTCAAAGGTCTTTTCTGCATCAATTGATAGGATTATGTGGTTCTTGATCTTTGCTTTGTTAATATGATGAATTACAGTGATTTTTTTTTCTTCTGTTGAACCATCCTTGCATACCTGTTATGAATCCCACTTGGTCCTGGTGATTTTTTTTAATGTACTGTTGGATTCTGTTGGCTAGGATTTTATTCAGGATTTTTGCAACTATGTCAATGAGAGATATTATCCTATAGTTTTCTATTTTGGCATTGTCTTTACCTGACTTTGGTATCAAGGATATGATTGCTTTATAGCATGAGTCTGGGAGAATTCCACCTTTTTCTATTTTCTGAAATACTTTGTGTAGAATTGGTGACAGCTCTTCTCTGAATGTTTGATAAAATTCACTTGTTTTTTTTAATTTTTTTTTATAAAATTCACTTGTAAAATCATCTGGTCCAGCGCTTTTTTTGGCTGGAAGTTGTTTTAATACCTTTTCAATTTCTTCTTTTGTAATGGGTCTGTTCAGGTGTTTCATTTCAATCTGGGTCAGTTTAGTTAGGTTGTGAATTTCTAGGTATTTGTCCATTTCCTCTAGGTTTTCATATTTGTTTGAGTGTAATTTTTTTTTAATATTCCATTGTTAACCTTTTAATTTTAGTTGGTTTTGTTGTGACATTGCTCATTTCATCTCTTATTCAGATTAACTGTCTTTTCTTTCTTTCTTTTCCTTTGTTAGTTTTGCTAGTGGTTTGCCAAATTTATTGACCTTTTCAGAGAACCAACTCCTGATTTTGTTGATGGTTTCAATTGTTCTGTTTTCTATTTAATTTATTTCTGCCCTAATTTTTGTAATTTCAGCTTTTCTTGAGGGGGTCAGGGTTTTTTTGCTGTTCTTTTTCCATTTGTTTGAGATGTTGGGTTAGAGAGTCAATGGTTAGGTTTTTCCTGCCTTTTGATGTGTATGTTTATTACTATAAATTGACCTCTGATTACTGCTTTGGCTGTTTCCCAGAGGTTTTGTTAAGTGGTGTTTTCACTGTCACTTGTTTCAAGAAACTTTTTAATTTTATATTTTATTTCTTCTAGTACCCACTCATGTTCAGGCAAGGTATAGTTCAACTTCCAAATGTATGTTTTTTTTTCTCCTTTATCCTCTTGTTATTAATTTCTAATTTTGTAGCATTGTAGTCTGAGAAGATGCTTTGTATTATTTCTTTGTTTCTTGATTTATTGATGCTTTCCTTGTGATTTAAAATGTGATCTATTATGGAGAATATTCCATTCACATTGGAGAAGAAAGTATACCATGCTTTTTTGGCAGAGCATTAGCTTGTATATATCTATGAGATTAAATTGCTTTATTTTGTGGTTTATTTCTTCAGCATCTTTGTTGAGTTTCCTTCTAGCATTTTTGTCTTTTCTTGAAGTCTTTTACTGCTATAATGATAGTGTCCTTTTTTTCAGTTCTGTTAATGTTTACTTTGTCTATTTTGCTGCTCTTTCATTTGGTGCATAGATATTTATTATTGGTATATCCTCTTGTTCTGTTGACCTTCAAGGCATTATATTGTAATCTTCCTTGTCCCATGTAATGGATTTTGTATTGAAATCCATTTTATCAGAAATTAATGTTGCTACTCTTGTTTTTTTTTTTCTGGTTGCCATTTGCTTGGTATATTTTCCCACTTTTTTATTTTCAGTCTATCTTTATCTTAACTTTTCAGGGGTGTCTCTTGTAGAAAGAATTTTTATGTCCAATCTGCTACTTCTTTTCTCTTCAGTAATGTATTTATACCATTCCCATTCAGTGTAATTATTGAGAGGTGAGGTTTTATTGCTATCATTTTGTTGAGTTCTTTTTGGTGTTGTTGCTAGTTATTTTGGCCAATCCTGCTTTCTGTGGCTTCTCTGTAAGGACTTCTCTCAGTGTTTCTTGCAATATTAGTCTTGTTTTTACAAACTCTTTTAGGTTTTGCTTTTCTGAGAATATCTGGATTTCTCCTTCATATTTGATGGATAGTTTTGCTGGGTACAATACAGTATACTTGGTTGACAATTGTATTATTTTAGTGTTTGATATATGTCATTCCACTGTCTTCTTGTTTGCATGATTTCTGCTGAGAAATTGACACTTTTTCTTATTTGCTCTCCCTTATAGGTTATTCTTTGTTTCTCTCTAGTTGCTTTCAGAATTCTCCTTACTTTTGGTTCTGGCAAATTTGACTATGGTATGCCTTTGTGTTTTTCTTTTGAGGTCTATTCTATATGGTGTTTGTTCAGCTCCTTGAATATGTATTCTCTCATTCTCCATTATGCCTGAGTTTTATTCTAATAATTCCTCTACAATGTCCTCGGTGCCTTTACATCCTTCTTCCTGTGCTGGGATTTTGATTATGTGCATGTTATTCCTTTATATGGATGGTGTCCCACATTATTCATAGGCTTTCTTCTTTTTCCTTCCTTTTTGATTCTGCTTTTTGTTCTAGGAGATCACTGGTGACAATACTATCTTCTATTTCGCTGGCTCTGTGTTTTGGTTCTTCAACTCTGTTCATATATCCCTCCAACAGTTTGACAGCATCTGAAACATTGGTCCTCATATTCTAGATTGTGGTTTCTTGTGTTTTTTTCAGAGCCTCTAATGCCTCATTTTTTTTATCAACATTGTCTGATAGTGTTTTTATAAGTTCCTTTTGGTTTTTGCTTGCAGTGTCCTGGAATTCTTTGAGTTTGTTTTTCACCCACTGAAAATATTCAATCATTGTTCTTTTGAATTCTGTGTCAGAAAATTCCATCAGACTTTCTAGCTTTAGGAAATCTATTGACACTGTGTCATTTTGGGGTGGGTGACATCTTGTTTTGGATTTGTATAGGGTATGAGGTAGTATGCTTCTTCCTCCATGTCATTGCTGTGATAGTTTTTCTGTGCCTGAGGCCTTAGCAGACTCTTGGTCTTATGACCTTGACTCAGGAAGTCACTGCTCCGGAGGAGAGTGGGGCAGCTACCCTGCCCGAGTTTCTCTCTGATCTTTTGATTCAAGGAAAGACTTACTTCAGTTAGGGAGAGATATGGCCTGTGAGTAAGCAGCCTTCTCTGTTGAACAACTCCTGTAGATAGGCATATCTAAAGGATCAGCAGCTCAAGGGAGCTGAAGCTCTGGGAGGGGGAGGAAATTGCTTCACTTGTGATATTGGTGTCCCTGGCACAGTTCAGAGGGGTGGCGGTTGGTTGTCCTCCAGGTGGTAGAACCAGGCCCTCCAGGTAGTGGGGCCGAGTACTATAAGCGGCCAGTTTGGAGTGTCTAGGTGGTAGGTTCAGGGCATCCAGGTGGCAAGGCCAGGGCCATGGTCTAGTGCTCCGGGCAGGAAAGTAGTCCAGGCCACACTAAGAACTTTTACTTTTTTTTGGGGGGGGGGGTTGTGTTTTTTTTTTAACAGCTGGGTTTTTACTAAGACCTTTTTAAGACAGCTACCTAGCCAATCGACTGTAAGAAATCCATGGCAGCTTTTGCAATCACTTAGATTTCTCACCGCTGCTGCCATGGTGCTAATTGTGGATTCAAGTAAACAAAAATTCTTGACAAATTCAATACTTTCTCCATCGTACATAGTTGTGTACTGTTCCAGTAGTGAAGATTTTTTGTTTTTTTGATGTTGAAATGCAACCCATATGAGAGGCTGTAGTTCTTGATATTCTGCCATATGTGCTTTAAGTCTTCACTTTCAGCAAGCAAGGTTATATAATCTGCATAATACAGGTTGCTGAAGAATCTTCCTCTGATCTTGATGCCATATTCTTCTTCATATGGTCTAGCTTCTGGCATAATTTGCTGAGACAAATACTGAATTCTCTTCCTTTAGCATTCATAAGATTTCAAAGGCCTGTTAATAGGAAGTAAATGGTCCATCCTATTTGCTAGTCTCTCTTAATCAGGAAGCTCCACCAAAACCTGTCCACCACGGACAACTCTTACATCATTTGACACACCAGTAGCACAGCTTTTAGTTTCACAGCAACCCCAAGTTATCTCAGTACAGCAAACTGACAGAGGAGTGTTGGACCACTTGTAACAATGTTTACCCCAAACACAGTTAATGCCAGAATCCAATTCCTTCTAGCTGGAGACTCTGAGGCAGGAAGCAACTGAATTTTAAATACAAACACCTGCCCACCAGGTCCTGACTGCTTAAACAGGAGGCTTCAGGCCACAGCTGATTGAGGAGTAATGATGTTGGTTTGATAACTAAAGTGCATCTCATTCAGGACAAGTAATCTTTCTGATTACTTGCTATTGCATCTGAAAGCTGAACAGATAATGAATTTAGATGAATAAAGATGACAGATAATGAATATGACTTTGAACTTTGGTGTTAGAGAAGAGCACTGAATATCCCATGGATAGAAAGAAAAAAAAACAACCCAAATAAATATATCTTGGGAAAGGTGCAGCTGGAGTGCTCTTTGGAAGCAAGAATGATGAGGCTTTGTGTTACTTACTTTGGGCATGTTTCTAAGAGGAGCTGTTCCTCAGAGAAGGACATGATACTGGGCATGGTGAAGGGTCAGCAAAGGAGAAGAAAACCCTCAGCCAAGTGGATTGACACACTGCTGCAATGGGCTCATGTGTGTCAGGAAGTGTGAAACTGATGCAGGATAGAACAGAATTCAAATATTTTGTTCATGGGATTGCTATGAGCCAAACTCTTGTTCAATGACAGACAACACCTAACAACAAAAATATATTGAATGTTTTTGTTTGTCATTGTTAAGTGTCATTGAGTTGTAGATGACTCATAGTGACCCTATGAACTAAAGGCTTGAACACTTGTACACTTATTGAATAGACATGGAAAAAAGATACAACCCTGATACACCTCTTCTCTGATTTTAAATCAGAATTTCTTATCTTTGTTTTTCTAATTAGTCTCTACATGCAGACAATTGCATTTGCTTACTACATGTCCTAAATCTCTCAACTTAATCAGTTTCCACATCTCCCTGCAGTGTCTTTTTTACTATAAAACAAACTTGTGGTAGAAAACAGTTGTCCTATAGAACATGCCAGATGATAACGTTTCTGATTGTTTACATATGGTCCTATTTATCATGCTATTTAAATTGTTCCTGTATTTCTTGTATTTCTTGTAAACGGCAAAATAGATCTAAAAGGCTTGTTGCTATTCAAATTAGCCGCTTTAGCAAGAATGCTTCACAGATGTTTCTGTATTTAATGCTGTATCTGGTTGGTTTAGTTGTATTGGTTTTAGCTGACCCTCAAGTCAGCTATGACTCAAACTTTGCCCTACCCTGCACCCTCCTTATGATCTCTGTTATACTTACACCCATCACAGTAGTCACTGTGTCAGTCCATATTGTTAGGGTTTTCCTCACTTTTGCTGGTCCTCTTCCTTTCGAAGCATAATGTCTTTTTCCAAGGACTGACTCCTCTTGAAAACATGACCAAAATAGTAGCACTTTTTTCAAGACAGATTTGTTTGTATCTTTTGTGTGTGTGTGTGTGTGTGTGTGTGTGTGTGTGTGTGTGTGTGTGTGTGTGTGTACTGCTGAGTCAGAACCAACCCATAGCTGACCCTCTGGTGAGTTTTCAGAGGCAGTGGGTTTTCAGAGGAAGGAGATTGCCAATCCTTCTTCCACTGTATCTCATTAGGTGGCACACAATATCAATTTTTCCATTTTTGGTCATGCTTAGATGACCAGGTTGAGTTGATGCCTACTTGATCTTCCCTTTGTTAAATCTTGTCTTCTGTTTGCAATGAACAGACAATTCAGAATATGAGACTCTTAACACCAGTCACATACAGTACTCCATAAATTTTTCATCCAATGATTTTAAAATCTGTTTATGATTATTTGCCATTTTACTTTCCACTTATTTGTTGTTGTTATGTTGTTATATGCCATTGAATCACCTGCAACTCATAGTGACCCTATGTACAACAGCTCTGAACCGTGCTCTATCCTGTGCCAACCTTATTGTCTCTCACACACTTACTCTCATTACTTCAGTTGCTGAATCAATCTCTCTCATCAAGGGTCTTCCTCTCTTGTGCTTTCCCTTCCAAGCATGACAGACATCCTTCTCCAAGGACTGGTGTCCTTCTCGCAAAATGTCCAAAGTATGTCAGACAAAGCCTCAGAATCTTTGCCTCCAAGGCACAGCCTGGTTTCACTCATTCCAAGACAAATCTGTTTGTTTACTTGGAAGTCCATGGTATATTCAATACTCTTCTCCAGGACCATAGCTCAAAAGCATCAGTTCTCTTTCTAATTATATACCTAGTCATTTTCTGGCTGATGGTATTAAGAGTGTTCATTATGCACTTAAATTTCCAATATGTCTTTTGTAATCAGATTACTGTTGGATTGTAAATTTTCTATTCAATTCAACACACTGTTTAATAATAAGCATAGTTTCTGGAACTAGACTACTTAAGTTAGAATCTTGACTTTGTAATGACAAACTATGTGACATTGAGCACATTTTAATTTTACATATCTTTGATTCAGTTTCCTCATTATATAAAATGCACAGAGTAGTGGAGTGGAGCCGAGTTAAAGAATTGTTGGTTGGAGTCAATAAATCAATGAGTATGAAGCATTTAAAACAGTACCTGGAAGTGATAAAATAAATTTCTATTATTATTGGTTGGTTTAATAAAACTTTTGGCACTGTGATTGTATATATTGCACACACATAAACATGCACATACATACTGACACACACACACATAAACATACACACACACTTTTTAAGCCCCTTTGGACAATCAAGGTTCTCTAATGACCTAATGTATTACATTTTAAGATGCTAATTCAAATGTTGGTAATTTGAATCCACTGGGTGCTCAACAGGAGAAAGATGGGAATCTCTACCAATAAAGATTAATAGTCTCAGAAATTTGGGAGAGTGTAGTTATGAATCAGTGGCAAAGGTTTGTGTGTTTGATTTAAGTAATATTTCAATCTAATCTTTCTTATCTCTATGGTTGCATGAAGGTCTTTTTTGGTCTTTTGTGGTTTGATTTCTTTGGATATCTATGATTTGAAATAGCCTCCTGGATTTAGAGTTGATGTCTTTCATCAGTTCTTGAAAGGTTTTTGTGTTTTTCACTGTATTCTATTGTTCATAGAACATGAATGAAACCATTTTACTTTCATGTCCATGTGTCTTAACTTCTTTTTTTGAATTGTCTATCCTTCTGCTCTTTTATTATATATTCTGCGTAATTTTTATATAATGACATTATGGTGCATTAATTTCCTCTGAAATTTTGTTTGATCTATTTTAACCTACCTTTTGAACTTTTATTTAGTCATTTTTAATTTTAATTATTTTTCAGGTTTTGTTGGTGTTTTGATAAGGTGTTGTTCCTTTGCCTTGCTGTTCCTCAAGCACAGGGCCTCTTAAAACCCAGGTTCAATGCTGTCATACTTTGTAGATACTCAAAGAGATGACCAGATTCAGCAGTCATTCAACCCCCTTAGACTCATACATCTTCATTATTCATTTCTGTTTTCATTTCTTTGCTCCCAGCTCAAATATATTCTGAAGAAAGTTGTTTAAAATATCCTGTTGTTGTTGCTATGTGTTGTGCAGTTGCCTGTGACTCAGAGTGACCCTATGTACAGCAGCTGTGAACCCTGACTTACCTATCCTGAACCAGTCTCATCATCTCAAAATCAAACATCTCCAGTCACCGAGGCACTCCATTTCATTGAGTGTTCCTCTCCTGTGCTATCCCTCCACCTTTCCAAGCATGATGGTCTTCTCCAAGGACTGATTCCTCCTGGCCGTGTGCCCAAGTATGTGAGACAAAACTTCAGACTTCCAGGGAGTAGCTTAATTTCACTCTTTCCAGGACTGACATGTTTGTCCTCTTGGCAGCCCATGGTATGTTCAACATTTTTTTCAAGCACCACAACTCAGGGAGTCAATTCTTCTTATATCATTCTTAGTCATTGTCCAGCTCTCTGACACATCCTTGGTCATCATCCAGCTCTCTTATGCATAGCAAGTAATAACAAAGACCATGGCCTAGATCAGGCACACCTTAGTCTCTAGACTGACATCATTGCCCTTCAGTACTCTAGAGAGATCCATAACAGCAGATATCCCTAATGCAATTTGTCTTTTGATTTCCTGACTGCTGGTGCCAAGTATTGACTGTGGAGCAAAGCAAGTTGAAGTTATTAACAATCTCAGTCTCTTCTCATCTATCATGAAGTTGCCAATCAGTCCAGTGGTGAGAATCTTTGTTTTCTTGATGTTGAGCATCAGTCCATATTGAAGACTACAGTCCTTGATCTTCTGTAGCATATGCCTCATGTCATTCTCAGTTTCAGCAAGCAAAGTTGTGTTATCTGCATAATGCAGGTTGTTAATGAATCTTTCTCCAATTCTAATGCAACATTCCTCCTCATAAAGTAGTCTTTGAATGATCTGTTCTCCATATTGGTTAAAAAGGTATGGAGATAGGATGCATTCTTGAGGCACACCTTTCTGATCCTGAACCATACAGTATTTCCTTGTTCTGTTCTGACTACTGCTTCCTGGTCCAGGAATAGATTTTGCATGAGCATAATTAACTGCCCTGTGATTTCCATTCTTCTCAAGGTTAGCCACAATTTGCTGTGGTCCACAGAGTCAAATGCTTTTGCATAGTCAATGAAACATCGATAGACATTCCTCAGGTACTCTTTGCTTTGCCAAGATCCATCTAATGCTAGTTATAATGTCCCCAGTACCACGTTGTCTTCTAAACCTAGCCTGCACATCTGGTACTTCTCTGCTGATGTACTGTTCCAGTCGTTTGGTTTTTTATAAAAATCTTCAGTAGGATCTTGCTTGTGTGTTTTACATTGTTTCCCCCCCCACACACACACACCCCTTATTCCTGAAGAGATCTCTTTGCACATATAGTCTGTTATCCTTCTGGGAACTAAAACTAGAACTTACAGAAAACCCAGACTTGTTTGCCTAAGGCAACGGAGAGATCACTAAACATGGTAGTTTTCAAGTTTAGTTTGATTCACCAATGAAGTATATCTTCAAAGCCATGGATTTCCTGTTTCTTCATTTCACCATTCATGCCAGCTCTAGTTCAAAACTATTTGTCAGTTGGACATGGTAAAAAAATGGCTGCCAAGTACTTGCAGAACTACACACTTCATTGACCACACTCATATAGAAAAATCCATTTCATTCCATAGGAATCTAGGGGGTTTCTTGAACCTCATGACCAACCACAGAATGAAATTCTGTAGCCAGAAAACACATCTCTCCTTTAGTTAGTGATTAATTACTTCCCAAATTCCTGTTTGACAAATGAAAAGCCATTAAATGGAATATAATGTTTTCATTCACTTTAACAGAACAATTATGATTCATTTCATTCCAACTCAAGAGAATCAGGTAGTTTTACATAGCAATTGAACAATAACAGCATGTTTGTCTTAAAAATATAACAATTTGAAAATTAGTAATGAAAGTTTAGACATAACTTATACAATAAGAGCTTTATTTTTGGTTTTCTTCCCATCTCCATTCTTCATTGCTGTCTTCATTGTTATTTCAACCTTTGAAATTCAGTTGATCTTACACTCAAATTGGACTTTAAAATAAAAATTATAATGTAGAAAAAACCTTTTAGATTAAAATAAAAACTAAGCAAAAGAATGCTTTTGGATGCATAAAAGTAACAAATGTACACAGAAGACTAAGAGTTCTTGAAGCTGCAAACCATTTATCCCTCTCTTTTTGTCTTTGTAAAGCAAAGTCCTTCACTTTGAGTTTATCAAAACAATTCATGCTATTCTAATTAGATCCACATGATATCACCTAAGTAGAAAATGTTATGTTGAATAAATTGATGAGCCCGTCTTTGCCTGCATGCATCAGTGCCTTGAGAGAGGGGACCAGCAGAGGGGCAGCAGCTACATGAGTGGTGGCAGGCAGACAGTGCTCAAGAGATCAGAACTGCAGTGGGCAGCAACTGCTTGAGGAAGTAGAGCAGTGATGACTGCAGTCTCAAGACAGAGTGGAGCAATGGCAGCAGAAGAGACCAGCATCACAGAAGTGACTGCAGGACTGAACTACCACATCTAGGGTTGGCTGTGGGGAGGGGTGAGGGAAATGCTGATCAGGCAGGGCAAGGGTCAGAAGGGGAGGAAGTCAGGCCTGGAGATGCTAAAGTGGATGCTCGAGGAAGTGATGCTGGCAGAGGAGGTCAGGGGTGGAACCAAATGTCAGGTGGGGAGGCAGAGAATAAATACTTTTGGGTAAAATGCGTGTCTGCCGGACATTGCCCTAAATTGGAGTGGCATCTACTTCCTAAACAACATGCCTCTGGAAACTCTATGACGTTTGATAAATGATGATAGTTATAGAAAGGTTTCAAGCCTTTGTTTATAGGTTCACTATGAGTTGTGCTCGATTCAACAGCAATCAAAATAACAACAACAAGTCAGAATGAGAGGAACACCCTCAACTAGGTAGATTGACACAGTGACAGCTGCAGTGGGCTATTGTGTGTCAGGAAGTGTGAGGATGATGAACTGGGTTCAGATCTTTTGTTCATAGGGTCAGAATGAGTTATGCTCATCTCAACGGTAACTAACAAGAACAACAAGGGAAAGGATTGGTCATCCACTTCCCAAACAACAGTCCTTCAAAAACCCTATGCACAACAAAGCACACTAAAATTAGACTAGCAGATATGGCACCTGCGGATGAGCTCTCCGGTTGACAAACACAAAGAAGGAATATTTGCAAGCAAACCCTAATTATTAGAATGTGGAATGTAAGAAGCAATAATATAGGTAAATTGGATAATGTTAAGAGAAATGGAACACATAAATATTGACATAGTAGGCATTGGTGAAATGAGATGAAGTGGTATGAGACATTTTTAATCAGACAATCATATGATCTACTATGCCAGAAATGAAAAGGTAAAGAAAAATGGGGTTGTATTCAGTTAAAAAAGACCATTTCCCCTGTGCGGACAGATGAGGGCCAGGCCAGGGCTCTTCCCACAGCTGTCCCCATCCTCTCTACCTACAACACGCAGGTACAGAAACTACGAGTCCCAGCAGTCAGCAGGGAAGCACCATCTTTAAAAACTTGGAATTTGGCCAGAGGCCTGTGAGGACAGATGAGGGTCAGGCTAGGGCTCTTCCACAGCTATCCCCATTGGGGACAGACAAACATATATACCAAATCTATAAGATTTATTAACCTTGCCTGAAAAACTCGTGTACCATTGAGGATTAAGTTACTTTGGGGAACAAACTGGTGTCTGGCTTGACCACATGGGGCCCCCTAACTCAAACAACAGGGAGATCCTGGGCATCTCCACAGAGGTGAGGAGCCCAATTCAGATAGGGAACAACAGAGTTCCTCCTTCATTATTTAGGTTCCCCCATACTCTTTCTTGCGTGTATCAGTGTGTGCTTCTCCCCTCCACACTCACGTGAGCGTCTGAGTGTGCACGCACCCTACATGCATCTGCTCATGTTCCTGCCCAAGCCTGTCCTGGAGCAGTGACGTCAAATAAAAAGCCAGCTACCACCTCAGACATAAAAAACTCTACCACATCAGTGTCTCAAAAGAAGTAGGGTACTTCACTTGCCCTACAAGCCCAAAGCAAGATATCACCCTTCAAAAGACACAGTAGCAATATATTTCCTGGAGCCAGAAAGTCTGATGGAACTTTCTGACACAGAATTTAAAAGAATAATGATTGAATATATTCAATGGATGAAAAACAAACTTGATGAATTACAGGACACTGCAAGCAAAAATCAGAAGGAGCTTAAAAAAAATCCAAAACAATGCAGATAAAACAAATGAGACATTAGAGACACTGCAATAACAAGAAACCATGATCCAAAATATGAAGTCTAAGGTTTCTGATGCTGTCAACATGATGGAGGGACACACAAACAGAGTTGAAGAGATGGAACACAGAATCAGTGAAGTAGAAGATAGAATTTTCACTACAGATTTGATTGAACAAAAACAAGAATTAAAAAAAGAAGGAAGCAGAAGAAAACCTAAGAATAATGTGGTATACCATCAAAAGAAATAAGATTTGCATCATTAGAATCCCAGAAGAGGAAGAAGCAAGTAAAGGCACCATAAAAGTGGTGGAAGAATGACTGAAGGAAAACTTTCCAGGCATAATGAAGAATGAGAGAATATATATTCAAGAAGCTGAGCAAACACTATATAGAATAGACCCTAAAAGAAAAACACCGAAGCATATCATTGTCAAATTTGCCAGAATCAAAGATAAGGAGAGAATCCTGAAAGCAGGGAGAGAGAAACAAAGAGTAACCTATAAGGGAAAGGAGATGAGACTAAGTGCCAATTTCTCAGCAGAAACCATGAGAGAGAGAGACAATAGAATGGCATATAATGAACACTCAAAGAACACAACTGTCAACCGAGAATACTGTACCCAGGAAAATTATCCATCAAATATGAAGGAGAGATCAAGATAGTCTCAGAAATACAGAAACAAAGGGAGCTTGTAAAAACAAGACCAGCCTTACAGGAAACACTGAGAGATGTCCTTCATACAGAAATGCCACAAAAAACAGGATGGACTAAAATAACTAGCAACAATGCCAAAAAGAATTGGACAAAATGATAGCAATAAAACCTTACCTATCAATAATCACACTGAATGTGAATGGTTTAAATGCACCACTGAAGAGAAAAAGAGTAGCAGATTGGATAAAAACCCAAAATCCATCAATACGTTGCCTACAAGAGATACATCTCAAAAATGAAGATAAAGACTAAAAAGGAAAGGATGGGGGAAGCATACCAAGCAAATGGCAACCAAAAAAAAAAAAAAAGCAGGAGTAGCAATACTAATCTCTGATAAAATAAATTTCTATGCAAAAACAATCACAAAGGACAAAGAAGGTCACTACATAATGATAAAAGGGTCAATAGGACAAGAGGATATAATAATAGTACATATCTATGCACCAAATGAAAGACCTGCAAAATATATAAAAAAAAAATTAACAAAACTGAAAAAGGAAATTAACAACACTACTATAGTACTTGGAGACTTCAATACACCCCTCTCAAGAAAAGATAGAACTAACAGAAAGAATCTCAACAAAGACACTCTAGAATTAAACCACACAACAAACCAACTTGATCGCATAGATATTTATAGGCTAATGCGTCCCCAAAAAAAGCACAATATACCTTCCTTTCCAATGTGCATGGAACATTCTCCAGAGTAGATCACATTTTTGGTCACAAGGCAAGCATCACAAAATTAAAAAACATAGAAATTATACAAAGTATCTTCTCAGACCACAATGCCACAAAATTAGAAATTAATAACAAGAGGATAAAGGAGAGAAAAAAAATCATACATTTGGAAGCTGAACAACAACTTGTTAGAACATGAGTGGGTACTAGAAGAAATGAAAAACTTTCTTGAAACAAATGACAATGAAAACACCACTTACCAAAACCTCTGGGAAACAGCCAAAGCAGTAATCAGAGGTCAAGTTATAGCAATAGCAAACACATCAAAAGGCAGGAAAAACTGACCATTGACTCTCTAACCCAACGTCTCCAGCAAATTGAAGAAGAAAAACCTGACACTCTCTAAAAAAACTGAAATTATAAAAATTAGAGCAAAAATAAATGAAATAGAAAACCAAAAAACAATTGAAACTATCAACAAAACTAGGAGTTGGTTCTTTGAAAAGGTGAATAAAATCTACAAACCATTAGCAAAACTCAAAAAGAAAAGAAGGAGAAGACACAAATAATCCGAGTAAGAGATGAATCAGGCTACATCACAACAGAACCAACTAAAATAAAAAAAGCTAACAATAGAGTACTAATAAAAACTATACTCAAACAAATATGAAAACCTAGAGGAAATGGACAAATACTTAGAAATGCACAACCTACCTAAACTTCCACAAACCGAAACTGAACATCTGAACAGACCCATTACAAAAGAAGAAATTGAAAAGGTAATAAAGCAACTTCCAACCAAAAGCAGTCCTGGACCAGATGGTTTTACAAGTGAATTTTATCAGATATTCAGAGAAGAACTGTCACCAATTATACATAAATTATTTCAGAAAATAGAAAAAGATGGAATTCTCTAAAATTCATTCTATGAAGCAAACATCCTTGATACCAAAGCCAGGAAAGGACACCACCAAAATAGAACACTGTAGGCCAGTATCTCTCATGAACATAGATGCAAAACTCCTGAATAAAATACTGGCTAATAGAATCCAATGATACATCAAAGAAATAATTCATCATGACCAAGTGGGATTCATAACAGGTGTGCAAGGATGGTTCAACATAAGCAAAACAATTAATGTAATTAATCACATTAACAAAGCAAACAAGAACCACATGATCCTATCAATTGATGCAGAAAAGGCCTTTGACAAAATCCAACACCCTTTCCTGATTAAAACACTCAACAAAATAGGATTAGAGGGGAATTTCTTCAACATAGGAAAAAGTATATATGCAAACCCAAGAGCCAGCATTGTTCTCAATGGAGAGAGATTAAAGGAACAAGAACTAGGCAAGGCTGCCCACTTTCACTACTCCTATTCAATATTGTATTGGAAGTCTTAGAAATAGCAATAAGACAAGAGAAGGAAATAAGAGGTATCCAAATTGGCAAAGAGGAGGTAAAATTATCTTTCTATGCAGATAATATGATAGTATACTTAGAAAACCCTAAGCAGGAAAACTATTGGACATAGTTGACCAATTCAGCAAAGTAGCAAGATACAAGATCAACATATAAAAAATCAGTTGGATTTCTCTACAGTGACGAAGAGAATACAGAGCTGGAGCTAAGAAAAACAATGTCCTTCACAATAGCTAATCACAAGAGTAAATATTTCGGACTAAATCTAACAAGAGGCACAAAAGGTCTATTCAAAGAAAATTACAAAACATTACTACAAGAAACAAAAAGATACCTGGAGAAGTGGAAGAATATCCCTTGCTCATGGATAGGAAGACTCAATATTGTGAAAATGGCAATACTACCAAAGGCAATTTACACGTTCAACACAATCCCAATACAAATATCAATCCCACTCTTAAACAAGATGGAAAAGATAATCTCCAGTTTCATTTGAATAGAAAGAAGTCCCAAATAAACAAAGCACTCCTTAAAAATAGGAAAAAGGTAGGAGGTCTCACTCCCTGATTTCAAATCTTACTGCACTGTGTTGGTGATTAAGACAGCCAGGTATTACTGATACAATGACAGACAGATCAATGGAATAGAATTGAGAACCCGGAAATCAGCCCGTCTACCTATGGTCAACTGATTTTTGACAAGGAGATGAAATCAGGTAAGCGGGGAAACAACAGCCTTTTAAACAAATGATGTTGGCAAAATTGGAAAATTATCTGCAGAAGACTCAAGCAAGATCCACACTTCACTACAAAAACCAGCTCAAGGTAGATCATGGACCTAAGACTAAAACCAAGGACTATAAAGTTCATTAAAGAAAAGCTTGGAAGAACTCTAGTAGTCCTAATCTACAACGTAAACAGTCTTCCAAGTATCCTGAAAAATTTACAACCAGGCAAAGATAAAATAGATGAATGGGACCTTCTAAGAATCAAATCCCTATGCACATCCAAAAAACTTCTCCAACAGGATAAAAAGGGAAGCCACAGACTGGGAAAAAATGTTTGGTAATGACATGTCAGATAAGGGACTTATATCTAGAATTTATAAAATACTTGAGCACCACAACAAGATAAAGGTAAATAATCCAATTGGAAAATGGGCACAGGATATGAACAGACACTTCACCAAAGAAGACATTAAGTTGGCCAACAAGCACATGAAGAAATGTTCAAAATCCCTAGCTCTAAGAGAGATGCAAATCAAAACAACTATGAGATATCAGCTCACCCCAGTGAGAATAGCAAAATGTAAACAGAACAGCAAGCAACATATGCTGGCAAGGTTATGGAGAAACTGGAACTCTTATCCACTGTTGGTGGAAGTGTAAAATGGTGCAACCACTGTGGAAAGTTGTGTGGCATTTTTCTCAAAAAGTTGCAAATAGATATACCATTTGAACCAGCAATTCCACTACTGGGAATATACCCTAAAGAGCCCATAACCGCCATCCAAGCAGATATATGCACACCCATGTTTATCGTGGCTTTGTTCACAATAGCAAGGAATTGAAAGCAACCTAAGTGCCCATCAACAATTGAATGGATAGAGAAGCTTTCATATATTCATAAAATAGAATATTAAAACAAGGAACTCATGCAATATTATTCAAAATGGCTCACTCTGGAGGACATTATTCTGAGCTCAGTTACAAAAAGACAAATACTGCCTAGTGCCACTGTTGTAGAATGGAATTGCATCAGGGTTGGGGTAAGACTGAGAAAAACTGGATAAATTAACTATACTGCATTGAAACAGATGAGAGAGAGAACATTTTAAAAGCGATATAGATAGGGCATTATGGTTATGACAAGAGCCGAGAATGAAGGTTTCATAGTGGAGTGTACTCAGGGTGGGAGGATTGTATACCAATGAAGGCATTTTCATTTTACCTTCCAAGAGAAGAGTGAACTGGGGGGGAGGGGTGGCCAGGGAGAAAAGTGCAACAATGAATGAATGGAAATCCCAAATATCTATAAATGTTCATTAAAACTAATAAAATAAAACAAAAAAATTTTAAAAGGAGAAAATTTTTTTTAAATGACCATTTCCAAATCTATCTTGAAGTACAATATTGTCAGTGACAGGATAATATCTATACGCATACAAGGAAGTCCAGTGAATACCACCATCATTCAAACATATGCAGCAACAACCAGAGCAAAAAGGAGGGAAGAGATTATTTCTTCCAACATTTGCAGTCAGAAATTCATAGATCATGTAACCAGGATGCACTAATAGTAATGAGTGACTGGAATGCAAAAGTTGGGAATAGAGAAAAACAATCAATAGTTGGGAAGCATGGGCTTCATTTCAGAAACAAGACTGAAGATAAAATGCTAAAATTTTGTACAGTCAATGATTTATTTATTGCAAATACCTTTTGTAAGAAACATATGTGGTGCTATATACATGACATCACCTGATTATTTCCATAGTAATCAGACAATATCAGCTGTGAAAACTAAGTCAGATGCTGATTGTGAAACAGATCAACTACTTATATGCAATTTCAAACTGAAGCTAAAGAAAATGAAATCAAGTCTACAAGAACCAAAATTTAACCTTGAATCTATCCTACCTGAGTTGAAAAACCATCTCAGCAACAGATTTGAGGCCTCAATCACTAAGGAACAAAGGAGTTGTTGGAAGATATAAAGATTATCCATGAAGAGTGCAAAATATCATTACAAAGACAGAGGAGAAAGAAAAGACCAACACAAATGTTGGAAGAGACTCTGAATATTGCTTGAGAGCTCCAAGAAGCCACAGGAAAGGAAGAAATCAAGAAGGTAAGGAGCATCAACATGGAAACAGCCACGATATCCTACCACAATCAAATGGATTGAGAAATTATAGTACATTCACACTGGAGTGGATGGGAAATGACACAGCATGCAAGAGCAATGATTTTGTAAATCACTACCTAACTTAAGAGGAATGGAAGTGCGTTATGCAAGTGAACTAACTCAGTCCTATAAGGATAAATACTGTATAAGAAGATCATTATTGTAGAAACAGAAAACTGGTAAAACGTTAATGAAGATCTAAGGGGGAGAAGGTGCAGAGGCCAGAGGGGGTGAGGATGGGCAGGTAGGGGGTAATCCTAAGGTCGAAAATTTGATGGGTGGAGCGAGGGATAGGTAAAGAAAATGGGAAAGATCAGGTGTGAAAAAATGTAAAAGAAATTTGTAAGTAAACCAGTTGCTGTTGTTGTTATGTGCCGTCGAATCGCTTGTGACTCATAGCGACCCGATGTACAACAGCCCTAAACTCATTGCCATCGAGTTGATTCCAATGTAGCAGGACTCTGTTGTTGTTGTTGTTATGTGCTGTCGAGTCGCTTGCGACTCATAGAGACCCTATGTACAACAGCCCTAAACTCCACTCTGTCCTGTGCAATCACACTGTCTCCAATACTCCCATCCCAATTATCCCAGTCACTGAATTAATCCACCTCATAGAGGGCCTTCCCCTCCTGCGCTGTCCCTCCACCCTTCCAAGCATGATGTCCCTCTCTAAGGACCGGTCTCTCCTCACAACATGTCCAAAGTATGTTAGACGGAGCCTCAGAATCCTTGCCTCCAAGGAGCCACCTGGTTTAACCCTTTCCAGGACAAATCTGTTTTCCTAGCAATCCATGGTATTCTCAATACTCTTCTCCAGCCCCACAGCTCAAAGGCATCAATTCTCCTTCTATCCTCTTTGGTCATTGTCCAACTCTCTGATGCATAACAAGTGATTGCGAAGACCATGGCCTGTATCAAACACACCTTAGTCTCCAGAGAGACACCATTGCTCTTCAGTACTTTGGAGAGGTCCCTAACAGCAGACTTTCCTATGGCAATGCACCTTTTAATTTCCTGGCTGCTGGTGCCAAGAGTGTTGACTGTGGAGCCAAGCAAACTAAAGCTGTGTACAATCTCAATCTCTTCACCATCCATCCTGATGCTGCCAATTGGTCCAGTGGTGAGAATCTTTGTCTTCTTGACATTGAGCCTCAATCCATACTGAAGGCTGCAGTCCTTGACCCTCTGCAGCAGGCACTTCAGGTCCTCTTCAGTTTCAGCAAGCAGGGTTGTGTCATCTGCATAACGCAGATTGTTGATAAATCGTCCACCAATCTTGACCCCACATTTTTCCTCATAGAGCCCAGCTTCCCGGATGTTCTGTTCTGCATATAGGTTGAAAAGGTATGGAGATAGGATGCATCCCTGGCGTACGCCCTTCCCAATTTTGAACCATGCAGTGTTCCCTTGCTCTGTTCTGACGACTACCTCCTGGTCCAAGTATAGGTTTCGCATTAGAACGATCAAGTGTTCTGGTACAAAATAAAAATTTTATTTAGGAAAAAAAAGAAGAAACAGAACAGAAGATACCAAAGGGCAGCAGGAGAAGACAAAGTATTATAACGAAATGTGCAAAGAAGTGGAGTCGAAAATCAAAAGGGTCAAACTTGCTCAACATTTCTTACAACTGAAGGAACTGAAGAACAAATTCAAAGTTCAAGTTGCAATACTTAAATATGCTCTGATCAGAATAATTAATGATCCAAGAAGCATCAAAAGAAGATGAAAGGAGTATCCAGTCACTAACCAAAAAGAACTGGCTGATACAGAAGTATTTCATGAAGCAACATGTTCAAGAGGCAATGGTGGTCAAGGAGGAAGTTCATTTTGCTTTTAAGGATTTGGCAAAAAACAAGTACCCAGGAACTGATGGAATACCAATTGAGATATTTAAACAAGCAGCTGCAGCCTCACAAGTGCTCACTAGGCTGTACCAAGAAATCTGGAGACCAACCACCTGGCCAACTGACTGAAAGAGATGCATATTTATTCCCATTCCAAATTGTTGAACGATATCACCAATATCACACACAAGCAAAACCCTGCTTAAGATTATCCAAACAACTGGAAGAGTACATCGACAGAGAACTACCAGAAATAAAGCTGGGTTTAGAAGAGGCCATGACAATAAGGGATATCATTGTCAATGTCAGATTGAGATCTTAGCTGGAAACAGAAAATACTGTACCAGAGGAAAGTCTGTGTTTTATTGACTATGCAAAGACTATTGACTGTATGGATCACAACAAATTGTGGCTAGCCTTGAGAAGAATGAGAATTTCCGAACACCTGATTGTGCTCAAGTAAAACCTATACTTGGACCAGGAGGAAGTCCTCAGAATAGAGCAAGAAAACACTTCATGTTTCAAAATCAGAAAAGGAGTCCATCAGGAATGTGTCCTTTCTCCATACCTTTTCAATCTGTATGAAGAATAGACTATTCAAAAGGCTGGACTTTAGAAGGAAGAATGTGGCATCAGGATTGGAGGAAGACTCATCCATATCCTCAATTATGCGGATGACACAACTTTTCTTGCTAAAAATAAGAAGGGCCTATAACCATCTGTTGCAGAGGATCAAAGACCGTAGTTTGCCGTATGGATTGAAATTCAACATCAAGAACAGAAAGATTCTCATCACTGGGCCAATTTGCAGCATCATAATAGAGGGAGAAGAGATTGAGATTGTTAACAATTTCAGCTTGTTTGATTCCATAATCAACACTCTTGGCACTAGCAGTCAGGAAATCAAAAGACAAATTGCATTAGGGAAACCTGCGGTCAAGAACCTCTCCATAGTGCTCAAGAGCAAGGATTTCAGTCGAAAGACCAAGATGTGCCCAATCCAGGCCATGGTCTTTGCAATTACTTGCTATGTAGTCAGAGAGCTGGATGGTGACCAAGGATGACAGAAGAAGAATTGATCCCTTTTAGTTAGGGTGCTGGAGAAGAGTTTTGAACATACTGTGGACTGCCAAGAGAACAATCAGATCTGTGCTAGAGAGGGTGAAACAAAGCTGTTCCTTGGAGGCAAGGATTTTAAGATCATTCTCACATTCTTTGGGCATGTAGCCAGTAGAGGCCAGTCTTTGGAGAAGGATATGATGCTTGGAAGGGTCAAGGGACAGCAAAGGAGCTGAAGACCTCGGATGAGATGGATTAACTCAATAACTGGGGTAATGAGGATAGATGTATCAGAGAAAATGAGATTGCCTCAGGGTCGAGCAGAGTTCAGAGCCATTGTGCATAGTGTTGCTGTGAGTCACACGTGGCTCAATGGCATATAACAACAACAACAACATTATGTGAAAAGTATTACTTCTATTGTTTATTTACTGTGTTTGGGGATGAAAAAACTTTGTACAGGGAAAAAGGAATTCTTAAAAAATGACTTTAAAAAAGCCAAACATTTTCTGGGAGGCAAAGGAGATGGATTTCCTCTGGTTAACTAATTAGAGTTGATCCTTGGAAATAGGAGTGAGGTCTTTCCTAACTTTATAGCCACTACACTAAAGGAAAGGGAGAAAATAGACATCAATGAGAATTTAACAATGCCCTCTTGAGCAAGTTATGCATCATTGTTCATCTAAGTAACATCTAGTCTACATTGTGCTTCTTCCCGCATTGAGAATGGGAAATTTAATCTCAGTAAATACTGGAGGTATCTTCCTCTCCCCATGTAATTAGGGAAATCCAGGAGAAATGCTGATTAGTCATGGATTGCCGTCAATTTTGACACTGCTCACTGCTCCATCTACTCTCTAGAGATGATATCAAATGTTACCTTCCAATATCTACCAAGCACTTGATTCTGGGTAGACTCAGGGACAGACTATTTCTTCCACTGACATCCTGCAGCTCCCTGCCCACCTCCCCACCCTGCTATGCTCACCAGACTGTAATACATAAAGCCTAGCTTTGTCTCATTCTTGACCTTTCCATTCTACTCTAGTTTCTCTTGTTTCCTCTCCCCATTTTCTACTCCATTGTTGGATATATTTACATATACACACAAACTCTTGTGGCCTAGAGGTAAGAAACTGTACTGCCAACCAAAAGGCATGCAGTTCCAAATCACAAGCTACTCCATAGGACTTATTCCCTCTGAAAACACAAGCTACTCCTGTGTGACTTATTGCCTCTGAAAACCCACTGGAGGGTCACCTAAGGGTTACTTCTGACTCAATGATACATAACAACTATATATATAACTTTCATATGATTCATACACTATACTATCTATTAATCCATTTAAAGTCTCCAATTCAGTTGTGTTTTGTGTATTCCTAGCATTGTATAAGCATCATCAGGATTAATTTTGGAACATTTACTCACCTTAAAAAGAACCTCTCCACCTATTAGTGGTCCTTCTTCATTTCCTACAGCCCCCACCAGCTTTCTCCCTGACCACTGAACTAGCTACATTCTGTCTGTATAGATTTGCCTATTCTGAACATTTCATACTAATAGAACTATGTAATATATCCTTCCTTGTAACTGGCTTCTTTTATATAGCATAATGATTTCTTTCATGGTCCACTTAAGATGGAACAAGTATGTGGATGGTTAAAGTGTACCAACCTGGCTGCCCAGGATTCTCTGGTTTGGCAGTTATGATGAATAAATCTGTCATGGTGAAGTCAAATACAATGTAGTCACTTCCATGATAAGATGTACTAAGAGCAACCAGTTTATGGAAATGGCATCTCCTCAGGGCTGTAGCCTCTTTTGAATATATTTGGACACTGTGGAAAAGCTCATTACCTTTTTTTGTTGTTGTTCAATCTGGTTGCTACATCTCATCGTCATTTATTCTACAATTTTTTGGACTTGAACCAATCGTCTACCATATTACATTGCTAGTCTTGGGATTAGTTAGCTTTTGCAACCTGTGAGCCAGTAGCCTTCCATTCCACCTACCAGATATCAAGTTGAGAACCTCTGCTGATCATGAGCCAGCAGCCCCTCACCCTCTTTCTCTCTCACTGGCTTGAGTTCTGTAGAGAACTCACCCTAAAATGAAGTATAAATACATTGTTCAATTTTATTGGCAAATAATATTTCACTGTGTGTATATACAATATTTCCCCCCCTATGGAAACTATATAACAATATCATTGATTTCACATGCAAGCAAGATTCTACTGAAGATTATCCAAAACCGACCGGAACAGCACATCAACAGAGAACTGCCAGAAATCCAGGCTGGGTGTAGAAGAGGTCGTGCTAATAGGGATATTGTATGTAATAGTAGATGGATCTTAGCTGAAAGCAGGGAGTATCAGAGGAATGTCTATCTATGTTTCATTGATTATGCAAAGGCATTTGACTGTATGTATCATAACAAACTGTGGCTGACTCTAAGAAGAATGGGAATCCCAGAACACTTGATCGTGCTAATGCGAACCTATACTTGGACCAAGAGGCAGTCGTCAGAACAGAGCAAGAAAACACTGCATGGATCAAAATTGGGGAGGGCATACATCAGGGATATGTCCTGTCTCCATTCCTTTTCAACCTATATGCAGAACAGATCATCCAGGAGGCTGGGCTCTATGAGGAGAAATGTGGTGTAAGGATTGGTGAAATATCTATCAACAATCTGCGTTATGCAGATGACACAATCCTGCTTGAGGAAACTGAGGAGGACCTGAAGCGCTTGCTGAGAAGGGTCAAGGACTGGAGCCTTCAATATGGATTGAGTCTCAATGTCAAGAAGACAAAGATTCTCACTACTGGACCAATTGGCAGCATCAGGATGGATGGTGAAGAGATTGAGATTGTTCACAGTCTTAGTTTTGCTTGGCTCCACCGTCAACACTCTAGACACCAGTGGCCAGGAAATTAAAGGTCGTACTGGATGGGAAAGTCTGCTGTTAGGGACCTCTCCAAAGTACTGAAGAGCAATGGTGTCTCTCTGGAGGCTAAGGTGCATCTGATACAGGCCATGGTCTTTGCAATCAATTGTTATGTGTCAGATAGTTGGACAATGATTAGGGAGGATAGAAGGAGAATTGGTGCCTTTGAGCTGTGGTGCTGGAGAAGAGTATTGAATGTACCATGGACTGCTAGGAAAACAAACAGATTCATCTTGGAGAGGATTAAACCAGGCTGCTCCTTGGAGGCAAGGATTCTGGGGCTTCGTCTGACATATTTTGGACATGTTGTGAGGAGGGACTGGTCCTTGGAGAGGGACGTCATGCTTGGGAGGGTGGAGGGACAGCGCAGGAGGGGAAGGCCCGCTATGAGATGGATTGATTCAGTGACTGGGGTAATTGGAATGGGTGTATCGGAGTCAGTACGATTGGCACAAGACAGAGCAGAGTTTAGGGCTGTTGTACATAGGGTCGCTATGAGTCACAAATGACTTGACGCCATGTAACAACAACAACAACAACTAGTTTATTTACAAAATTTGTTATAAATAATACAAATTTGAACCCATTCTTTCAATTTCCCTCAGCCCCTCTACTCATCAAATTGTACAACCCAATCAATGATTGATGCCCCCTTCCCCCTGCACATCCACATCACTCTGCTTCCAGCGTCTCCCACCCCTCTTGGATCCTTATACTCATTCTACAATGTTTTATACAATATTTATGCTTATGTGATTGAGTTAGTTCATTCATAATGCTCTCCAGTCCCTCCCAAGTTAGGTAATAATTTACAAAGTTATTGTTCCTGTGTATGCATAGTATTCCATTGTATGAATGTACCATAATTTCTCAATCCATTTGTTTGTGGTTGGGCATTTGGGATGTTTCCATGTTCTTGCAATGGTGAATAATGCTGCTATGAACATTGGTATAAAAATCTCAGTTTGTGCCTTGCTTCTCAGATTCTCAGGGTATATTCCAAGTAGTAGAATAGCTGGGTCAAATGGAATGTCTATGTTCAGTTTTTTGAGGAAGGACCAAACTGCCTTCCAGAATGATTGCACCATTTTACAATCCCACCAACAATGTGTAGGAGTTCATTTCTGGTCACATCTCTCCAACATTCTATTTATCCATTCAAAAGTTGCTGCATAGTGCCACTGTTGTAGAATGGGACTGACATCAGGGTTGGGGTAGGACTGAGAAAAATTGGATAAATTATGTATACTGCATTGAAACAGATGAGGGAAAGAACAGTTTAAAAGTGATATATGATTGGGTATTATGGTTATGACAGGAGTCCAGAATGAAGGTTGCATAGTGGAGTGTACTCAGGATGGGTGGGGGAGGTGGGTGAGGGGGATTGCATTCCAATGAAGGAATTTTTTTTTTTTTTATTTTTCAAAGAGAAGAGTGAACTGGGGGTGGGGGAAGAGGGGTGGGCAGGGAGAAAAATGCAACAATGAATGAATGGAAATCCAAAAATCTCTGTAAATGTTCATTAAAATTAATAAAATAAAACTGCTGAACATTTACGTTTTTTCCACTGTTTACTATAATGAATAATAATGCTTTTTTTTGGTTATAGTTGTCGAGTTGAATATGAATCATAGTGACCCTATGGACAACAGACCTGAACCCTGCCCTATCCTGTGACATTTTATACATAAATAAAATGTATATCTACACCGTGAAATATTACTTGACAATTAAATGCTGCTGTGATAATGGACAACTCTTTGCGTCGACATGTTATTTAATTTCTCTTGGGCACTTTTGGTTCTACAGTTTTTCTCCTCAAATCTCCTAAAGGACTGAATGGAATTTACTTCCCTTGATGTTTTCATACTTGGCTACTTCTAATAGTAATTTCTCCCGAAAATCCCAACCTTAGTTTCAGTCTCTGAAATCCAGATCAGGCATATCATTGCTGGCTTCTATAGACATGGGAAAATTTTATAATCAAAATTTAATCTAGATTTTCGAGTGCATGTGGTAAACTGTCCAGCCTGCCATGTATATTGGTGTCTCTTGTAGTATTAGCTCATGTTAAATTACATAACAGCTTCATTAAAATATAGTTTTATGTATTAATCCATATTAGGTATACAATTTGAATATTCTAATAAACTAGTAGATTTGTGCCACCATCATCACAGTTCAGATTTAGAACATTGTTGTTGTTGTTGTTATGTGCCATCAAGTCGCTTGCGATCCATAGCGACCCTATGTACAATAGCCCTAAACTCTGCTCTGTCCAGTGCCAATCACACTGTCTCCGACACTCCCATCCCAATTATCCCAGTCACTGAATCTATCCACCTCATAGACAGCCTTCCCCTCTTGTGCCGTCTCTCCACCCTCCCAAGCATAATGTTCTTCTCGAAGGACCGGTCTCTCCTCACAACATGTCCAAAGTATGTTAGACGGAGCCTCAGAATCCTTGCCTCCAAGGAGCCACCCGGTTTAACCCTTTCC
>NW_006399979.1:2735034-2756404 GCF_000299155.1 Elephantulus edwardii | reverse complement strand
TTTCACAGCTGATATTGAGCTTCTCCAGCAGTTCTTTCCACAGATGTAATCAATCTGATTCCTATGCATACCATCTGGTGAAATCCAAGTATATAATGTGCATTTATGTCTCTTAAAAAACGTATTTGCTATGAATATGCCATTCGTTCCGCAGACCGCGCAGACAGGTTTTAGAACATTACCATCATAAAAAAATTTGTCATGCCTGTTTTCAAGTAATCCTCATTTTTACCCCAATTCTAAGCGACTGTTGGTCTGCTTTCTGTATCACTAGCTTTGTCTCCTTTTTGACATTTCATTTAAATGGATCCATATAATACATAATCCTTTGCATCTGGCTTCTTTCACTTAGTATAACAGAGGTTCATTCATGCTATATCGTGTGTCAAGAAAATTACTTTTTATGGCTGAATAATATCCCATTATGTGTGTATTTAGTGTTTTGTTTGTTAATTCTCCGGTTGATAGATATCTGTGTCATTTCAGTTTGGAACTATTATGAATAATGCTGCTATGTACACTAGAATGAATGTCTTTTTTATATACATGTGTTTTAATTTCTCTTGGATAAATTACTAAAAAGATTACTAGCCCTGGTAGGATAGTGCATTATGAGTTGGGGTATTAACCAAAAGTTCAGCAGTTTGAATCCCCTACCGTCTCTAAAGGAGAAAGGCAGTTTTCTCTTACAAAGATTTACCACTTCCGAAACATAATGGAGACTTGTCATGGGTTGGAATTTACTCAATAATATTTTGTTTGTTTTATTCTAAATTTATGTGTTAATGTTGAAGAAAATGTCAAACTGTTTCCCAAAGTGGCTACACCATCTTATCTTCTCACTAGCAATTTGATCAGCTGTTCAGTCTCCCCACATTTTCACCACAACTTGCCATTGCTTGTCTTTAGGGTTATAGCCAATCAAGTGAGGGTGTAGTGGTTTGCATTATATATAAACTTAAATTAGCTTGCTACATTCAAAACATGGGAGAAAATCTGAATATCTGACTTTCAGATGCTCTGTAGTTGTGTAATTGTCATTCCTGTTAGACCAGGCAGGTTCCGATCTTTTCAATATATTACAGTCACATCTTTTAGCTTGACTCTGAGTAAGCTTGACTCTGAGTGTGTGAGTTCCCATTTTTTGTCATACTATTGTATTTCTGAAGGTAGGACATATTTTGTGTTCCCATCTGTTCCCATCTCTCTAACAAAATTTGAAAATTAGATAGAGATTAAGTGGTTCATATTCCAAGAAAAGTTAGCAAGAGTAGAATTCTTTATGGAATCAGAGATCACTTCAGCATATTTACTATGGGTAGTGTATGTTTAGAAAAAAACTTGCAACTTCAGTATGAAATAAGCCACAGAAAAACAAAAATTAGAATGACTTGAGGGGAAAATAAGAAAAACAACATAAATTTCAGTGTAGTTGAATTTCAAACACAAATGAATAAAATAATGCTATCATAAAAGTAGTTGCTAATAAAAATGCAAAAGGTTTGTAAAGAATTTAAAAATTGTCTATTTTTAAAAATAAAATTTTATTTTAATTGTGATTTTAATGAATATTTACAGAGAAGTTAGATTTTCATTTATTCATTGTTGCACATTTTACCCCCAGTTCACTTCTTTAAAAAATATTCATTCATTGTTGCACAATTACCTACCTACCCTCCCCTCAGTTGTTTGCAGTGATAGACTTGTTACTATGGGCTGTTGCATAACATATAACGCTGAATCATATATGCCTTTTAGACTGTTCTTTCCTTCATCTGTATCCGCTCTTATCATATTCTCCTCCTATACCCCCATGTCAGACCTGCTTTATAAGTATTTGGTCTTTTGTGACTGGGATATTTCACTCAGTATGATGTGCTCCAGTATCTCCCATGTTGTATAATGTTTTGCTAGTTCATTGTTTCTCAGTGCTGTGTAGTATTCCACTGTATGACTATAACATAATTTTTCTATCCATTTATTTGCTGATGGGCCCTTGAGTTGCTTCCATCTCTTTGCTATTTATTGTAAATAACACAGGAATAAACATGAATGTGCATATATCTCTTTGGATGACGGTTCTGGGGTTTTTAGGGTATATTTCCAGTAGTGACATTGTTGGGTCAAATGGTATTTCTATTTCCAGCTTTTTGAGAAAGTGTCAAATCACCTTCCATAGTAGTGGCTCCATTTTATACTCCCATTAGCAGTGGATAAAGGTTCCAATCTCTTCACAGCCTTGCCAGCATTAATTGTTTGAGGCTCTGTTGCACTTTGTTATTGTTACTGGGGTGAAACAATATCTTGTAGGGTTTTTGTTGTTGTTGTTTTTATTTTTAAACATTTTATTGTGATTTGAGTGAAAATGTACAGAGAATATTGGTCTTCCATTCTAGATATTTTGTTTATGAAAGTGGTTCCACTCTCAAATTAAAACAGCACTCTTCCCATTTCCTTCCTGTGATTCTTATTTCCATTCATCTTAGCCTCTTCTATCCTACTTTTGAGCTTTATCCCTGGAAAATGCAGCCATTTTGATCATATATGGTTGATTGGTCTAAGGATTAAGTACCTCTGTGGTATTATTATTCACCATCTGTCCATTGTTTGCCTGAAAGTTGAACCACAGTGGTGAATTTTATTTGTTGAGTGACCAAGCACCATAGTTTTAGAGGCTCCACAAGTCTCTGTTATACTAGCAAGCCTGACCATTTTTATGAATTTGAGTTTTGTTCTACAATTTTCTCCCAGATTATTCTAACCTATTCCCTTATTTTATTTTATTTTTTTTTTTTAGGAAGAGTGCTTCTTTGTGAAGTAATAAAATGCCACACTTATGACAAAATCAGTTTTCAGAATAGAAAATAATGAGAATTTTTCAACTGCAAGTTGTTTTACTTTCAAATAATGTTCCTTAACTTAAAACACTTAAAATAAAATAATATTGTTGAACTTGTCTTTCAGTTAATGCTGATAAAATGAATGAGGAGTTACAAAATAAAATCTTAACAGCAGTAAAATATTATACTGAAAACGAAATATGATGGTGCTAGAAAATAGATGTCTTCAACTCTCTTGGGAGTAGTTACTCTAAATATAATGTCAAACTGTATTTGGAAGTACCTACATTTGGAAACATCTGTTCTTCATTATGAAATGGAACAAAATGAAATTTTGTTTCAATTCAGAGATCCAAGGCCAAGTTCTGTACTGAGAAATACAAGGTCTAAAACATCTTACGCACATTAAAGATGTTGGTTTTCTTATCCCAAATAAATAAGCCAGAAATAGATAATTTCAATCTTTTTATTTTTAATTTATTATGAAATTGAAAGTATTTCTGTTTACATTTTATAATTCATTTCTAATTTTATAAAAATAAAGAATACCTGATTCTGTCTCTGAAAGTTAAATGTTCTTATACTCAGACTGCCACGTGGAAGCATTTGATTTGTTGACCTGTGCAATGAAGGGATGGTGTTAACAGATACTTCCTATTGAGGAGCCAGTTCTGATCACCAAGGTGATAGGATGTATGGGAATCTGAATAGCCAGATGGATGTTGTTGTTGTGTACTGTAGAGATGGAACTGACCCATAGCTGACCCTCCGGTGGGTTTTCAGAGGCTGTTGATTGTATGGGTAGATTTCCCATCCTTCTTTTGTGGAGCAGCTGGTGACCTCAAACTTCATGTCTTTGGGATTGTAGCACAGCTTCTTGCCACTAGGCCACCAGGGTTCTCAAGAGCTCCTTTATTTGTTGAAGGTAACTTTGACCTTATAGTCCACTGGATATTGTGCTGCTCAGCCAAAGGGTTAGTCTCTCTGGTGGTTCACAGTTAACCAACTGATCACAGGAGAAAGATGAGTAATTGTGCCATGCAACATACACCTTCAAAAAGAAAAAAAAAAAATCTTCAAAGGCTTTTGACTGTGTGGATCACAACAAGCTGTCACTGAGAAGAATGTGAGTCCCAGAACATTTGCTTGTGGACGAAGAGACTGTTGTCAGAACAGAGCAAGGAGACACTGCATGGTTTAAATTGGGAAGGGTCTGCCAGAGCTGTATCCTGTTTTCATACTTTTTCAGTCTGTATGCGGAACAGATCATCCAGGATGTTGGGCTGTACTAGGAGGAATGTGGCATCAGGCCTGGTGGAAGATTCATCAACAACCTATGTTATGCAGATGACACAACCCTGCTTGCTGAAACTGAGGAGAACCTGAAACGCTTGCTGAAGAAGGTCAAGGACTGCAGCCTTCAATATGGATTGAAGCTCAACATCAAGAAAACAAAGATTCTCACTACTGGCCAATTGACAGCATCATGATAGATGGTGAAATGACAGATTGTTAACAGCTTCAGTTTCTTGGCTCCACAGTCAACACTCTTGGTACCAGCAGCCAGGAAACCAAGAGATGAATTGTGTTGGGAAAGTCAGCTGTGAGTGACCTCTCCAGAGTACTGAAGAGCAATGGCTTCAGGCTGGAGACAAAGGTGCACCTGATCTAGGCTACAGTCTTCACAATTGCATGCTATGCATCAGAAAGCTGGACAATGACTAGGGATAATAGAAAGGGAATTGATGCCTTTGAGCTGTGGTGCTGGAGAAGAGTGTTGAGTATACCATGGGCTGCTAGGAGAACAAACAGGTTTGTCCTGGAGAGGGTAAAGCCAGAATGTTCCCTGGAGTCAAGGATTCTGAAGCTTTGTCTGACATATATTGGGCATGTTGCAAGGGAGGGACCAGTCCTTGGAGAGGGACATCGTGTTTGGGAGAGTAGAGGGATAGCACAGGAGAGGAAGACCCTTGATGGCATGGATCGATTCAGTGATTGGGGAAGTGGGAATAGGTGTGCTGGAGACAATGAGGTTGGCACAGGAAAGAGCTGGCTTTTAGGGCTCTTCTATATAGCGTCACTATGAGTCACAAGTGACTCGATGGCACACAACAGCAACAACAACAAACTAAAACTAACCTTCAAAACAAACAAAAAAAATCTAAAACCTCAAAAAATGGTCAACTATGAGTCAGTTCCAACTGAGTAGTGATGAGCTGTTGTTGTGGGAGTTATATGTTGAAGATACAACTGCACTTAGTTGTTGCTGTTAGTTACCACTGAGTTGGCCGAGACTCCTGGTGACTTTGTATGTAAGAGAATTCAGTGTTGCCTGGTCATGTGATCATTGATATGTTTGAATTCTTGTTAGAGCTTATTGTATCATCTATTTCGCTGAGAGATTCCCATGTTTTTGTTGATCTGCTTTACCAAAAACGGTGTTATTTTTCAGGGATTTATCTCCCTTGATGAGTTGTCAAAAATAAGTGAGATGAAGTAGTAGGAAGTGGTTACTCACAGTTGGTGGAGGCCGGAAGGCCCAGAATTTATTTTTGTCACTAGGACATGAGCTTTTCTTGAAAGTACTTGGTACATAAAAAGTGGAGGGTGGCAAGAGAAAACTTGTGCCTTTTGTTTACTAGTCATTAGCTCATGGCTGGCTGTAGAGATTCAGTACAGGTTCTTTATTGACTGTACTTCCCCTTCGTGGGCTAGGAATCTGAGACATCTGCTTACAAAGGAGATGGCTCCAGCTTCTGGCAAGGAAGCAAGAAAACAAAAAAAAACCCTAACTGCCATCAAGTCAGATCCACCTTTTCCCTTTAGTGTACCTGGTGGATTTGAACCACCAGGAAGGTTCTGCTCTTGGGTTAGTAACGTAATTCCCTATGGAATCCTACCATCACAGTGCCATTAAAAAAAAAAGGCTAATTATCAATGTTTATAAGAGAAAGAAAGTTGCTGAGCTTCTTTAATTGATCCTAGCAGCAGTTGGTTTACACTCTAAAATATTTACTTTGGTGACCCTTTTTATCTTAGCATGAACCATTGGAACTGGCATTTCTTAGTCATAAAGTTACTAATTCTACTTTCAATCCAAATACAGTTTTGACTTCATAACCTTTTGTGGCAGTGGGGTTCACAGGTTGGCTAAATGTGGTACAAAGTGATAGTTTTTTCTACTTGTTCTAAATTTATCAGCCATTAATTCCACCAGATGACATCTTGTTCTTCAGTGGCGTTATGGAACATTCAGTCCTTTAGCTGAGAGTACAAACAAAGTCTCCGTCAGCCTCTCAGACACGAAATAATCGCCACTTGCCATATTTTCCCTTTAAATATGACTGGTTTGACTGACTTGGAGGAAATCTGAAATTCTTTTTAGCTTGCTATTAGAGAGGGACATCATGCTGGGTAGAGTAGAGGGACAGCGCAGGAGGGGAAGACCCTCTATGAGGTGGATTGATTCAGTGACTGGGGTAATCGGGATGGGTGTGTCAGAGGCAATGAGATTGGCACGGGATACAGCACGGTTTAGGGCTGTTGTACATAGGGTCGCTATGAGTCGCAAATGACTCGATGGCACATAACAACAACAATATCCATTGTATTAAAATTTATTCTCCTATTCTTACCTTGAAAATAATCTCAAAAGTATGTTCATTAGATATGTCCCTGAGATGGCCTATGTCACATTTGAGAAAACTAGGGTTGATTTATGTGAGTAGTATACTCACAGATTAAAAAAAAAAATAATGTCTTGTGATGAAAACTCACAATGCCTTGGTCTGACCATCACTTCATTCAGGGAGTAAGTGACAGGCACAAAACATGATTTTAGCAAAATTGAGTTGGTTCTGTGCCTGCCTCCACCTTTCTCTGTGCCAGCGCTTTCACTTACTCTCTGATTTATGAAATTCATCTATTGAAGCACAGTTCTTTTGATCCCCATCCTGTCTCTAAGCTCCCTAAGAGACAGTTAAGCTGCTGTCAGCCATTTTCATCTGAGCACAAATTGTGTTGATGTATGATGCCTCTTTCCCTTTAAATCAGTCATTTTCAAATCTTGTTCTGCAGAATACTGGAGTCCTAAGGAGATGCCAAGATTATTGCAGGAGAGTAAGAGGGCTTGGTTCCAACTAAAGCCACTCTGCTTTTACCTGCTCGAAATGTAGAGCTTTTATACGATTTCAT
Organism: Elephantulus edwardii; assembly: GCF_000299155.1. Lineage (NCBI taxonomy): Eukaryota > Metazoa > Chordata > Mammalia > Macroscelidea > Macroscelididae > Elephantulus > Elephantulus edwardii. Next base: position 2,749,370 of record NW_006399979.1, on the reverse strand, counting down.
GGGAGGGGTACATATTATATATTACACACACATACACACACACACACACACACACACACATTACCTCTGCCTTACTTTTTGGGTTTGATTTCTTGGCATCAGGCCACTATGACTCTTTTTTACTTTTATGTTAATTGACCATCCATATTCTCTCATTGAACCCTTGGTGTTTGACTCTTCCACTCTTCCCAGCTCCATCTTTTGCTGACTTCCTCTTCTATAACCTGGTGTGGGTATATTGTTTTTATTGTTGTTGGGTGCCATAGCACCCCTATGAACAATGGATCTGAGCCCTGTCCTATCCTGTGCCATCCCCTTTTGTCTCTAACATATTCGAGCTCATTGCTGATGTCGCTGTTGAGGTACCATCAGGTTAGTTCCAACTCTACGAAAGAACAGAACATTGGCCAGTCCTGCACCATCTTCAAAACTACTGACATGTCTGAGCCCATTGCTGCTGCTTCTGAATATTTTCAAGCTTGGGTGTATATTTTGCCTTTTTTTGGTCTCTCTTTTTTCTGATGTTGCCACTTTCTTTACTTTTCTTATGCCCCTGTCTGATTGAGCACTGTCTTCTTTTCCTCTGACACTCTGCTTTACCAAGTTCAATGTCCTTCTGTAGAGATTACGCATAACTAAGAATGTAACCCAAGTATGCAAATGAGGCAGCCAGCCTCACCATCCTTACTTCTAAGTAATATTCTAGCTGCATTTCTTCCAAAACAGACTCTTTGCTCTTTTGGAAGCCCATGGTATGTTTAATGTTTTTTTCCTGACATCATAATTCAGACATCTTAATTTTTAGTTTGTCTTCCTTATTAATTTTCTAACTTTCACAAAGTGATTACAAATATCATGGCTTGGGAGAAGTGCAACTTAATACTCAGCTTGGAATCTTTAGCACTTTAAAGAAATCCATTGTTCTTTTCATTTAGGTGCACTCTGAAGGCATGCTTGTTAAGAGGGGCCAGTCTTAGGAAATGTACATCATGCCTGGGAAGGTGGAAGTTCAATGACAGCGAGGAAGACTCAAAATGAGATGAATTGATCCAGTGACTGTAACAATGGGTTCAAGTATATCAGAGGTAGGATGGCACAGGCAAGTGTGACTAATGTTTTTATTTTAGATTTTTTACTTTTATTGTCATTTTGCTTTCATAATAAATAGTTTTGATTTAGCACCAAATTTTTTCATTTGATGCAACATAAAAATTATATGAGCAATATTTGAGATGTATTGTTACACAAGATAGAAACAAAACAAAATTCCTAATACTTAAATTGATAAAATTATAAACAGAATTTGAGAAGTATTCTTCTCTCCAGGTGTCATTTCTATTTTAAAAACAAAAGATGTAGATATTAGACTTACATATCGAGTAAATTAATATCATAACTTACAAAAACTGAGTTATAAAACTGTCCACAATGTTTTTACAGCTAGCATGAACCTGTGCATTTGTTTGTATAGTTTTCTATGCTTGTTTTCTGAGTCAAAACTAATGGATCTCATACTTCTTTTAGGATTTTGCTGATTATTCTATGAAAAGGAGGAACAAAAATAATAAATAGTGAAAGCTTTATGAGATTTCTCAGACTGCAAATAAAACCCAAATTCCATTGATTTGCTTCCAAGTGAGAGAGCTAACCTTCTAGTAGTTTTTTAAGGCTGTAAACCTACCTTTCCCTGTAAAGCAGCTGGTAGATTCAAACCACTAGATAAGTGCAGCCTTTGAATTAGCTGCACACCTTGCTGCAGACTGTGCCACCAGAAGTGCCCCCAGAGCTCCCTGAGGCTGCAAATAGGATGCCTATTTTTGCTTTCTTCATTGACTCCTTGCGCTATCCTGATGAAGTTCTGGTATGGTATTCTTCACATTAAAAAGTAATAATAAATACTTTTTTGGTTCTAGGACTCATATCTGCTCCTTTCCCCCACTTCATAGGTACTATTTATAGGTAAAATCCACAGGAAACTCTCTTTCTAGGTAAAAGACAAAGATTCATGAGTGAGATAGTAGGAGAGAACTCAGAGAATATTTATATTGCTGGGAAGCTCCCTACAAGTCTTTTATTTCCTTGTCCTCTTGGTTTATGTGGGAAACTATAAATTAGGTCAATCCTAGACATCAGTCAAATACCCACCATTTTTAGAACTGCAGAAATGTCTGATTACCTTGGAGCTCATCAAAGTCATTTTCATTTTGATCATAAGCACATTATTGTTCTATGCAAGGACTTTCACTTCCCTTAAATTGTGCCTTCTCACTATTCCAGTCTCCTCTTCCGTAGTTTCACTGCCTCACCTTGCTCCTGCAATGCTGACCTGTCACAGCTATGCTAGCTTCTTCTCTTAATCACACAAACAGCTCCTAAAACTCTCTTCAGGGGCTATAAGGAAGACAGATGGCAAGCGTGCCTGCAATTCTCCTCACCGAGAAATCCTACAACTCCCTCTTCAATTACCACCTCACTGAGTGCATTTACCACTCTATTTGTAAACAATGAACAAAGTCTTATTTCATACTGCCTGGGTTAGGTTGTGTGGCAGGAATAGTAATGTTTCTGTTGTCATTCATTAACTGAAAGACCCATATCTCTTTCCCTGGTGCACCTACCTGCCCAATAGCTAACTGGAAGAGAGCAGGCAGTCATGCTTTTGAGGTGAGAGATGTATTTTTCTAATACTGTGCTACATGTGATTACTGTGTACTGTGGAAGGCTTATGTTTTTCCACACATGTTCTTAAGTTCCCAAGGGAATTATGCTTTTAATAAGTACTTCATATAGAGGAGAAAGGCAAACAGTGCCCTAGAACTAAATCAGGGTACAAAATAATTTTTTTTCTTATTTCAGAACATAGCCTTTTCTTAAATGATGACAAATGTGTTTGTGAATCTAGTTGCAATCAGTTATCTAGAACATTTTTAATAGTAATGATAATAGAACTTTGAAGCAACAGAAACTGAAATGTGTAGATTCATTTCTCATGATAATACGACATATAGAAAGATGCAATTAATATAGATCATAATAGAAGAAAAAAAAGAATGTGTACATGCCTGATTGAGGAAAATAATGTTATAAAAATTTTATGGGTTTTATATTTAATGGTTCATATAGTTTTAGAAAATTTGATCAAAGTACTAAATATTTTTACTGCTAATTTTCTCTTAACTAAGGAGGCTAATTTGAATCTTTTAAATTTCATCTCTAGTGAACTAGATGATTTTTTTTCTCTATTTGTCCAGTTTTCTAAAAAGACAAATAAAAGTGTTCCGTTTAACATTTATAAACTACGATTACATATTTTACAGTGAACAAGCGCTCAAATCCCACTCAAAGCAGCTATATTAGTATATCAAAATTCTTACCAAACAAGAATTTATCCGGATTATAAATCTTACCCATTGAAATGGAAGCTCATAATACTTTAAAGAAAATATCAAGAGGCTTAATAAGGAAAAGAAAGTGGTGAAACACAAAACAAAGAAAAATAACACTCATTGCAAAAAAAAAAAAATCAAAATGACCTGAGCAAACAGAATTTTTTAGTACAAAAGCATGTTCTGTGAACCACTCATTCTAAAATATGCTCCCTGAAAAACAAGTTTCTGTGATCATAAAAAGGAGCTCTGGAGGGCTAGTGGGAATAAGCTGTGCAGTTGCTTTGCGAGTGAACTGTGAACAATATCTGTGTAATTTACCGCATCTGGAAACTCGCCAGAGCGTCAGCTATGAGTGGGTTTTGACTGGACAGCATACAACAACATGATCATAAACATTCTGAAACATGGCATATTTCTTCTGAAAATTCAGATTGCATATTAGTGTACTGAAAGAAACTCTGAAGTTAGACTTATTTTCCTGATTGATTTAAGTGTTTCACAAACTTCTTGACTAAAGAATCTTTTATTAATCTCTCTATAAAATTTGTCAAAACTATAGAGATAAAAACATGGCCTTGAAAACATGAGCTAAAAGCATGGCCTTGAAAACATAAGCCAGCTTCAGCTCTATCTTGGACCTTAGAGTCTTGATTGTATGCTGAACCACCCTTCTTCATTCCACGTTTTCATATTTACTTTTGGATAGAAATTGCTTTCTGCTGCAGAAATGCTGTTGCAGAGACACTCCTTACTGTAAATGTCAAATTGATTAAAGTAGCATTTGAGAGAATGGTAAAGCAAGCCTGACAATACACATTTCACTTAGCTTGGAGTTTGAAATGACTGCATAAATCCCAAGAGGGCAGAATCATGATCCTCCAGGCTAAAATAAAAATTGTTTAGCTATTATGCCTCACCTATATATGAGCCATAAGTCCATCTTACACGCTGCAAGAAACAAACAGCTCTGCTTCAGATTGCTTATAAAATGCTAGAATCAGAGTAGACAAGATAGGTAAATGAGAACATTTCTATGCACATGTAATATTAATAATACATTGACAAACTGAATATGTGTGGACTGTATTTAGAGATACAAACAATAGTTCCAGAAATGGCTACATAAAATACAAGAGGAATCATTATAACTACACAAAATCTGCTGTAATTATGCACAGGCTATAAGTGGCAAAAGCTAAGAAATGACTGATTTTCCACTGGAGACATTTTGTTAATTATTTCAAGGTTCTAGAGGCAATTTTAACACCTTGTGAGGCTGTCATTACGATCCATTTACAATAACTGCAATTTCACTCTGAATATTTGACAATCCATAAAGTAACTCTTTCTTTATGATAAATGTTTTCCACATCTATGACTCTGCACAATCACGTGCTTGTTTTTGTTTCTTTTACTAAATTATAAGCTCCCTGAGGGCAATGGTGACATTTAAATCAATATGGTGTGCCCTTCAGTACCTGACCCAACATTATTGTCATACATGTATGTAGAATTAAATCACAGTACATAGTTAGCCATATTCCACTTGCAACCAACATTCTCTACTTTTCAAACAGCTATTCTTATTCTTATAAAGGGATTGAAAGGCTGAAATCTTCCCATTGTAAAAAGTGATGATTCATACAAATGAATCACGTGTATAATACACATACACAATTGTTGATGCTTCTGACTTTATCTAATTGCTTAAGGGGGGTACTCCATTATAAACATGTAAATTTATGAGAAAGTGAGAAGAGAAAGATATGGTGTGAGGGTGAGAGAGGGAGGAAATCTTAGATGGTGCCTTGGTACCTTTGGGTTATATGCATTGATTTAGTCAATACCAAATCTGGACTATTTTTTGTTTTTATAACTATCTCATGAAGTGATAGTGTTGTTGTTAGATTCCTTTGACTCATGGTGACATTATGAACAACCTATCTGAACCCTGTCCTATCCTATGCCAACTTCTGCACAATCTCAAACACACTCAAGCCCATTGCTGCAGTGTTTGTGTCAATCCACCTGGTGGAGGGTCTTCTTCTCCTTTACTGTCCCTCCACTTTCCCAAGAATGATGTCCCTTTCCAAAGATTAACTTCTAGCTACATGCTCAGAATATGTGACATAAAGCTTTATCGTCTTTGCCTCCAAGGAACACTCTGGCTGCACCTTCTCTAAGACATATCTTTGTTCTTTCAGCAATCCATGGACTATTTAGTACTCTTTTCCAACACCGCAATTCAAAGGCATCAATTCTGTTATCCTTATTCATTGTCCAGCTCTCAAATGCATAACAAGTGATTGAAAAGGCCATAGCCTGAATCAGTCCTCAAACTGGCATTATTGCTCTTCAATAATTTGGAGAGGTCCGTGACTACAGATTTTCCCAGTGCAATACATCTCCTGACTGCTCCAAGTGTATTGATTATGGACTCAAGTAAGATTAGGTCATTGACAGTTTAAACATTTTCTCAATCAATTGTGACGTTGTCTATCAGTCCAGGGACTAGGATTTTTGTTTTATTGACATTGAGATGCAATCCATATCGAAAACTGAGATTTTTTTTTAACTTAAGCAGCAAATGCTTCGAGTCCTCACATTTAGCAAGCAAGGTTGTACCATTTTCATAATTCAGGTTGTTGGTAAGTCTTCTTCTGTTCCTGATGCCACATTTATCTTCACAGATTCCAGTTTCAGAAATGATTTTCTCAGCATGATGATTGAATAAGTGTGGAGAAAGGATACATCCTTGACACACACCCTTTTTGATTTTAAACAATGTCATGTTCCCTTGCTCCATTTGGACAGCAGCTTCTTGATCTAAATATAGGCTTCAATGAGCATAATTTCATGTTCTGAGATTCTCATTCTTCTCATTTTAACCATAGTTTGTTATAATTCACGCAGTCAAATGCCTTTGCATAGTCAATAGAATACCAATTTACTTTATTCTTGTATTTGTTGCTTTCAATCAGAATCCATCTCACATAAGCAATGATATCCCAAGTACTATGGCCTCCTCTAAATATGTTTGAACTTCTGCAAGTTCTCTGTCAATGGACTGTTCTAGTCGCTTTTGGATGATCTTTAGCAGTATTTTGCTTGCATGTGGTACTAACGATATTGTTCTATAATTGCCACATTCTGTTGGATCACCTTTCTTGGGAATGGGAACAAATATGACCTCTTCTGGTCAGATGACCACGCAGCTGTCCTTTAATTTTCCTGACATAGACTGGTGAACGCATCCAGGGTTGAATCTGTCATTTGAAACATATCAATTGGTATCACATTGATTCCTGGGACCTTAGTTTTGGCCAATATCATTAATACAACTTAAACTGTATCCTTTATTACCACTAGCTCTTGTTCATATGGTACTTTATTACCACTGGCTCTTGTTCATATGGTACTTTCTAGAATTTTTCCGTTTAGGCCAATTCTTTTTGGTACAGTGACTCTGTGTATTCCTTCCATCTTTTTTTGATGCTTCTTGGATCCTTCAAGATAGCTCATTACATCTGTCAGTGTTGCAACTCGAGGCCTGATTTATTTTTCAGCTTGAGCGTGTTCTTCCTTTTTTATTCTGTGACTCCAACACCTTGCACATTTCATTAAAATACTTTGCTTAATCTTCACAAACTGCCCTTTAAACTTTTCTGTTCAGCTCTTTTGCTTCGGCATCTCTTCCTTTTATTTTGGCTTCTCAAAACGAATGCGTTTTCATAGTCTATTCTGACATCTATTTTGTTGCCCCTCCTCCATATTTGCATTGATCTTTTGCTCTCTTTATAGGTGATATCATTGATGCCATCCCACAATTCATCTGATGTTCTATCATTGTTCAGTGCCTCAAATCTGTTCTTGAGATGATTCTTAAATGCAGGTGGGATGGATTCAAGGTGACATTTTGATTCTTGTGAACTAGTTTTAGTTTTATTCAGCTTCAATTTGAACTTGCAGATGAGTAATTGGTGCTCTGTTCCATTCCACAGTCAGCATCAAGCCTGGTTTTAACTGTTGGCATTTATTTTCCACCCACCTATCCACCCCCAACCCTTGTCACATATAGTCAATCTGATTCCTGTACAGTCTATCAGGTAAAGTACATGTAAAGTCACTTCTGTGTTTTTTAAAAAGGGTATTTGCTATGAATAAATCATTGAGCATACAAAATTCAGTTATTCAGTCTCTAGTCTCATTTCTGTCACCATACTGACTACCATTCTTTCCTTATTGTTAGCAAACTCCATGTTAATTATGAATGCATCTTGATAGCATATTTGGTTAATTTTGGACTGCAAAAGTTGGTAGCAATCCTCAATTTTATCCTCTTTTAGCTTTAGTTTTTGGTGCATATATTTGAATAATAGTCATATTGGTCTTTCTTGTGTAGGTATAGATCCTATCATTCACAGCATAGTGCTTTAAGTTAAATCTTGAAATTGTGTTTTTAAACATGAATGTGTTTTCATTCTTAGCATAGTAGGTCATATGATTGTCTGCTTCAAAGTGGCTCTGAAAGTTCATCTCACTTTACTAATGACTAGAAAATAACCAAGGCAAATTGCAACCTTTATGAGGAAAGTATTGAAACTGTTAAACTCACTGCCCACTGCCCCATTGAGTCTATTTTGACCCACGGAAACCCTAGAAGACAGGTAGAACATCCCACAGCATTTTCTATGCTTAAGTATTTTTAACCATTTTAGTGATTTGTTTTAAACATACATGTATATATATATACATATATTTTGTAGTGTGTATATAGTGTGCATATATGTGTAGCATATATATATGTGTAGTGTGTACACACACACACACACACACACACACACACGCTTTTAAAAACCTAGTATGGTGAGAATTTCCCATGTGTTAAGGGCTCTTCTATACCATTTTTTATATAGATGGTGGAGAAGTCATTTAAGATCTTATTCATAACTGCCAAATTACTAAGCTGGACATGCTACCATTTGGGCACACAAGTTGTGGTGGCTCAGAGCTCCTCATTGGTCTTTCATATATGCCTTTAATTGCATTTAGGAATTTCCTTTTATTTCTATTTCACTAAGAGTTTTCATCAGGAAAGGGTATTGGATTTTATCAAACTTTTTTTTGCAATGATCATGTGATTATTTTCCTTTGTTTTATTTAAGTGGTAGAGTATATTGATTAATTTTTTTAATGTTGAACCATTCATATCCCTGATATGTGATAGGCCTGCAGGACTAACCCACTGAATCTTGTGACATGGCCACAAGGAAACAGAAGCTGCAAAGATTTCCCATGCCATCTGATGCCACAACCTGCCTCACTTTCAACAGCGGTAGCAGCCATAGCCAATCAGTGAGCTAGAGCTACATGATTACTTCCTCTGCAGTGAGACTGCCTGCTTAACAGTGTCATCAGCCGTCACCCAACAGCACCAGCAGCTGCAGCCAATCAGTGAGCTACAGGGCCACTCCATCTGCCAAGAGATGGCTCCTTCGCACTCAATCATTAAAAGCCTGCTTCTCTGCCCTTCCTTCCCTTTTCTGGTCCAGGTCAGTGAACCTCGCCTGAGAGCCCCTGATAAAAAGCTTTTTTGCTTACTTTTGGTTTCCGTGCCTATTTTCCATTATGGTATGACTCTTACTTGATCATGATATATTGTTTATTTGAAATACTGATAAATTTTGTTGGCTAAAATTTTGTTGACAGGGAGTTGGCTGATGGAAAGGGACCCAGTATCTAACTAAGAAAGAAGTGAGTAGGATCTCAGCTATGCAAAGGCATATTTCTGTGTGAATCATAACAAATTATGGCAACATTGAGAAGAATGGGTATCCCCTAGCAATTATGATCCCCAAAAATCTATACATAGACTAAAAAGCTGTTGCCCCAAAAAGGGCAAGGGAATCCTGTGTAGTTTAAAATGAAGAAAAGTGTACATCAGAGTTATATCCTTTCCCCATACCTATTCAGTAAGTATGATGAGAAAATCATTCATGAAACTGGGCTCTATGAAGAGGAATGTAGCATCAAGATAAGAGGAACAATCATCAACAATCTGCATTATGCAAAAAAACAACCTTACTTGCTCAAAGCAATGAAAACTTAAAATGCTTTCTGCAGAAGATTAAAGATTACAGCCTTTGATATGGATTACATATTATTATCAAGAAAATCTTCACCATGGGGCCAATAGGCAACATCATGATGGATGGAGAAAAGATTGAAGTTGTAAACAATTTGATCTTGCTTGGATCTAAAATCAATACCCTTTGAACCAGCAATCAAGAAATCAAAATAAGAGTTGTATTGGGAAAATCTGCTGTCAAGGACTTCTCCAAACTGATAAAGAACAATGGTATGCTTAATTCAAGCCATGGTTTTTTTCAATTACTTGCTGTGCATTTGAAAGAACGACAGAATGTTGATGTCTCTGAATTGTGATGTTGGAGAAGAATACTGAATATATCTCATGGACTGCCAAAAGAACAAAAGAGAGTGCCTTGAAAGAAGTACAACTAGGGTGCTTCTTAGAGGCAAGGATGATACAAGTTTGTCTGACATACTTTCAGCATGTTGTCAGGAGGTGGCAGTCCTTGGAAAAAGACATAATGCTTGAAAATGTGAAGGGTCGTCAATTTAGGGGAAGACTTTAAACAAGATTGATTGACATTGTGCCTATATCAACAAGTTCAAGTATATCACTTTTCATACATCAGAGAGTTGGACAGTGACTAGGGAGGATAGAAGGAGAATTGATGCCTTTGAGCTGTGGTGCTGGAGAAGAGTATTGAGGGTACCATGGACTGCTAGGAAAAAAAAATAGATTCATCCTGGAGAGGGTTAAAATGGCCTGCTCCTTGGAAGCAAGGATTCTGAGGCTTCGTCTAACATACTTTGGTCATGTTGTAAGGAGAGGGACATCATGCTTGGGAGAGTGGAGGGACGGCATAGAAGGGGAAGGCCCTCTATGAGGTGGATTGATTCAGTGACTGGGATAATCGGGATGGGTGTGTCAGAGACAGTGCGACTGGCACAGGACAGAGCAGAGTTTAGGGCTGTTGTACATAGGGTCGCTATGAGTCACAAGCGACTCAATAGCACATAACAACAACAACTTATTATCAAGAGGTGATAAGGATTGCACAGATTAGGCAAGGTGCAAAACCTTTGTTTATAGGGTCACTAAGAGATAGTTGACTCAAAGGCACTTAGGAACAACACATTTTTTAAATTTTTTTCTTTTTTTAAATTTTATACTGATTAATTTACAAATTTCTAAAACATTGTAACATTGTTTTTCACACCAGGTCTTTCTCATTTTCTTCATCTCCCCCAACAATCAGATTGTACAATTGTATGATTAACCCCCTTCCCCACCCATCTTCACCTCTCTGCTTCCACCCTCCCTCTCTTGGTTCCTCATATTCATTCTACAATAATGGGTTTTTATAGTATTTGTCCTTACAGGATTGAGTTCTTTCACTCAACATTATGCTCTCCAGTCCCTCCCAAGTTAGGTAGTAATTTACAAAATCATTGCTCCTACATGTTGTATTGTATTTTGTTGTGTGAATGTATCAAAGTTTTTCAATCCATTTGATTGTGGTTGAACATCTGGGCTGTTTCCATGCTCTTGCAATGGTGAATAATGCTTCTATGAACATTGGTCTCCATTTGTGCATCAGTTCTCATTTTCTTGGGGTATATTCCAAGCACTGGAATAGCTGGGTTAGATGGAATTTCTATGTTCAGCTTTTTGAGGAAGTGCCAAATTGCCTTCCAGAGTGGCTGTGCTATTTTACAATCCCACCAATAATGTGGAAGACTTCTCACCACATCCTCTCTAACATTTATTACTTGATGCCCTGCTAAACTTTGCCACTGCTATGGGGGTGAGATGGTATTTTGTTGTGGTTTTTATTTTCATCTCTCTTACTGCAGTGATTCTGAGCATTTCTTCATATATCTGAATATCTTCCTCTGTGAAAGGTCTCTTCATTTATTTTGCCCATTTTGTAATTGAATTATTAATCTTTTTCTTGTGGAGGTCGAGGAATTTTCTGTAAGTTTTCATTAGTAGACTCTTATCTGAGATGCTATTGCCAAATGTTTGCTCCCAGTCAGCAGGTTTTCTTTTCACCCTGTTGGGAAAACTTTTTGATGCACACAGGGATTTAATCTTTAGAAGGTCCCATTCATCAATTTTATTTTCTTCAGATTGTGCATTTCTGGATATATTTGGCAGTCTCTTTATACCCTAGACTAGGCGTTCTAAGCTTGATCCCAGTTTGTCTCTTATGAACTTTATGGGTTTGGGTTTTATTCCTAGGTCTCTGATCCACCTTGAGTTGATTTTTGTGTGTGCTGTAAAATTTGCATCCTGTTTCAGCTTCCTGCAGGTGGCAGTCCAGTTTTGCCAGCACCATTTATTGAAGAGGCTGTCATTTCTCCATTTGATAGGTTTTATTTCCTTATTGAATATCAGTTAACCATAGATACCTGGGTCTATTTCTGGGTTCTCAATTCTGTTCCATTGGTTTCCATGCTTGTCATGGTACTAGTACCATGCTGTGTTGGTTACTACTACTGTGTAGTAGGGTTTGAGGTCAGGAAGTGCTATGCCTCCCACTTAATTTTTGTTTTTCAGAAGTGTTTTGTCTTTTGGGGATCTCTTTCCTCTCCAAATCAACTTGACAATTTCCCTTTTGATTTTGAAAAAGGAATTTGTTATCTGGATTTGAATTGCAACAGCAGCAAAATTTTGTTGAGAACTTTTGTGGTTATGGTTATGAAGGATATTGGTCTGAAGTGTGTGTGTGTGTGTGTGTGTGTGTGGTGTGCATTTGTATAATCTTTATCTGGATTTGGTTATCTTTTACTGGCTTTGTAGATTGAATGAGGGATGGACTATTCCTTCTTATGTTCTGGAATAGTTCGAATAGAATTCCTTTCAAATCTCTGATTGTTTGGTAGAATCATCCATTGAAGCCATCTTGGGAAGAGCTTTTAATTTCTTGACAGGTTATTTTTCTTTAATGCCCTATTGAAGTTATTTTTCTGATATGAGTCTTACATTTTCTGCCTCTATTTGTATGTGTTAGGTAGGTAGTGTGCTACTGAAAAAAAATTCTCTATCTTCCAGGTTTTCAAATTTGTTAAGAGTACAATATTCCCTAGTATTTTGTTAACAATTTTTTATATCCACTGGTTCTTTTGAAATAGTCCCTATCTTGTTTCTTACTTTGGTTATTTGCATTTTTTCAGGTTTTTCCCTTTTTCAGTTTGGTCAGTTCTGTCAATTTTATTGATTCTTTCAAAGAACCAACTTCTATTCCTGATTTCTTCTATTGTTTTCAACCTGGTTGTTTTTATTTCTGTGCTCTGGTGAAAGTGGACTGTTTTTGCTGTTCTTTGTCCATTTGTTTCTAGTAGTAGGATTAAGTTATTGATTTTAATACTTGTTAATATAATGTGTGCATTTATTGCTATAAATAAACCTCTAAGACTGCTTTTTATACTGTATTAAAAGATTTTGGTAGGTCATGTTTTCTTTTTCATTTTATTTTGAGGTTTTTTTAAATTTATTTTTTAATTTCTTCTATTACCAAATAGTAAAGTGTTAGTTTCTAAATTGGAATCTTCCCTCTTCTTGCTGTTAATAATTTCCATTTCTTGGGGTTTTTTTTTTGCTGTTTTTTTAAAATTTTACTTTAATTATTTGAATGAACATTTACAGAGATTTTGGATTTCCCGGGTTCTCAACTCTATTCCATTGATTTTTCTGTCTGTCATTGTACCAGTACAATGCTGTCTTGACCACCACGGCAGTGTAGTAGGATTTGAAATCAAAGAGTGAGATGTCTCCTACCTTGTTTCTCTTTTTAAGGAGTGCTTTGCTTATTCGGGGTCTCTTTCCATTCCAAATGAAACTGGAGATTGCCTCTTCTATGTCATTGAAGAATGGGATTGGTATTTGTATTGGGATTGCATTAAATGTATAAATTGCCTTTGGTAGTATTGCCATTTTCACAATATTGAGTCTTCTTATCCATGAGCAATGGATATTCTTCCACTTCTTCGGGTCTCTTTTGATTTCTTGTAGTAATGTTTTGTAATTTTCTTTGAATAGATCCTTTGTGCTTCTGGTTAGGTTTACTTTTAAGTATTTAATCTTGTGATTAGCTATTGTGAAGGGCATTGTTTTTCTAAGCTCCAGTTCTGTATTCTCTTTGTCACTGTAGAGAAATCCAATTGATTTTTGTATGTTGATCTTGTATCCTGCTACTTGGCTGAATTGGTCAACTATGTCCAGTAGTTTACTTGCTGAGTCTTTAGGGTTTTCTAAGTATACTATCAAGTCATCTGCATAGAGAGATAATTTTACCTCATCTTTGCCAATTTGGATACCTCTTATTTCCTTCTCTTGCCTTATTGCTATTGCTAAGACTTCCAATACAATATTAAATAGGAGAGGTGATAGTAGGCTTCCTTGCGTAGTTCCTGCTCTCAAGGGGAATGTCTTTAATCTCTCTCCATTGAGAACAATGTTGGATCTTGGGTTTACATATATATTTTTTACTATGGTGAAGAAATTCCCCTCTAATCCTATTTTGTTGAGTGTTTTAATCAGGAAAGGGTGTTGAATTTTGTCAGAGGCCTTTATGCATCAATTGATAGGTTCATGTGGTTCTTGTTCTTGGCTTTGTTAATGTGATGAATTACATTTATTGTTTTTCTTATGTTAAACCATCCTTCTTGTTGTTGTTATGTGCCGTCAAGTCGTTTGCAACTCATAGCGACCCTATGTACAACAGCCCTAAACCCTGCTCTATCCCCTGCCAATCTCATTGCCTCTGACACACCCATCCTGATTACCACAGCCATTGAATCAGTCCACCTCATAGAGGGTCTTCCCCTCCTGCGCTGTCCCTCCACTCTACCCAG
>NW_006399979.1:2731942-2733984 GCF_000299155.1 Elephantulus edwardii | reverse complement strand
TGGATAATATTCAGTAGAATCTTGCTTGCATGTGAAATCAATGACACTGTTCTGTAGTTTCCACACTCAGTTGGGTCACCTTTGGAATGGGAACAAATATAGATATCTTCCAGTCAGTTGGCCAAGTGGTTGTTCTCCAGATTTCTTGGCATCGGTGGAAGTCACCTCAGATAATAGCGAAGAGGCATCTTACAGGTACACAGGAAAAGCCAGCGGGAAGAGGTGCTGGGGACACAGAGAACGTGCTCCTGGGCAGAGGGCAGCCTGGAAGCTGCGCACCGGCGGAAGTCACCTCAGATAATAGCGAAGAGGCATCTTACAGGAAACCATCCTTGCATACATATTAGGAATCCCATTTGGTCATGGGGAATTATTTTTTTATGTATTGTTATATTCTGTTGGCCAAGATTTTATTCAGGATTTTTGCATCTATGTTCATAAGAGATACTGGCCTGTAGTTTTCTATTTTGGTGGTGTCTTTACCTGGCTTTGGTATCAAGGACATGTTTGCTTCATAGAATGAATCTGGGAGAATTCCATCTTTTTCTATTTTCTGAAATACCACATGTAGAATTGGTGAGAGTTCTTCTATGAATGTTTGATAAAATTCATTTGTAAAACCATCTTGTCCAGGACTTTTTTTGGCTGGAATTTGTTTTATTACCTTTTCAATTTCTTCTTTTGTAATGGGTCTGTTCCGGTGTTCAATTTCACTTGGTGTTAGTCTAGGTAGATTGTGAATTTCTAAGTATTTTTCCATTTCCTCTAGGTTTTCATATGTGTTTGAATATAATTTTTTACAATATTCCAAAGGTAACCTTTTAATTTTAGTTCAATTAGTTAGTTTTGGTTCAGTTGTGATGTTGCCCATTTCATCTGTTATTTGGATTATTTGTGTCTTTTC
The DNA here is from genome assembly GCF_000299155.1 of Elephantulus edwardii. Classification (NCBI taxonomy): domain Eukaryota; kingdom Metazoa; phylum Chordata; class Mammalia; order Macroscelidea; family Macroscelididae; genus Elephantulus; species Elephantulus edwardii. The sequence goes on along the minus strand of NW_006399979.1, from coordinate 2,733,080 downwards.
CTTTGTTAGTTTTGCTAGTGGTTTGTTGATTTTATTGACCTTGTTAAAGAACCAACTCTTGTTTTGTTAATGGTTTCAATTGTTTTTTCAGTTTTCTATTTCATTTATTTCTGCTCTAGTTTTTATAATTTCAGTTTTTTGAGAAGGTGTTCTTGCTATAGTCTGAGACAATGCTTTGTATCATCTATATAATTTATTGATGCTTGCCTAGTGACGTCTAAAATGTCATCTGTTCTAGAGAATGTTCTATGCACTTTGGAGAAGAATGTGTACTCTGGGTGTTTTTTTTGGGGGGGTGCATTAGCCTAGAAATATCTATGAGGTCTAGTTGGTTTATTATGTGGTTTGATTCTTGAATATCTTTGTTGAGTTTTTTTTCCGGTAGTTCTATTTTTTCTTGAGACTGATATATTGAAGTCTCCAACTACTATAGTAGTGTTCTCTATTTCCTTTTCAGGTTGTTAATGTTTGTTTTATTTATTTTGTGGGTCTTTCATTTGTTTCCTAATTATTATTGTTATGTTCTCTTGTTCTATTGACCCTTTAAGCATTATGTAGTGACCTTTCTTGTCTGTTGTGATGTTTTTGCATTGATGTTTATTTTATCAGACAATAATATCTCTACTCCTGCCATTTGCGTGGTATATATTCACCCATACTTTTTTTAATTTATCTTTATTTATCTTAATTTTTCAGGTGTATCTCTTGTAGATAGCATATTGATGGATTTTGGGGTTTTTTATCCAATCTGTTATTCTTCTTCTCTTCAGTGGTACATTCAAATAATTCACATTCAGTGTGATTATTGAAAGTCAGGGTTTAATTGCTATAATTTTGTTGAGTTCTTCTTGGTGTTGTTGCTAGTTATTTGGTCCATGCTGCTTTCTGTGGCACTTCTCTAAGAAGGACATCTCTCAGTGTTTCCTGCGATGCTGGTCTTGTTTTTACAAACTCTCTTAGATTCTCTTTTTCTGGAAATATCTTAATCTCTCCTTGGAGCGCAGAGAAGCCAAAGCACAGGGAAGAATTCAAGATACTAAAGAGTTGAATAGAAGATTTCAAAAGTCAGCAAGGGATGACAAAGTAAAATATTACAATGAAATGTGCAAGGAGTTGGAGTCAGAAAATCAAAAGGGCC
>NW_006399979.1:2723783-2730563 GCF_000299155.1 Elephantulus edwardii | reverse complement strand
GAGGCTCCGTCTAACATACTTTGGACATGTTGTGAGGAGAGACCGGTCCTTGGAGAGGGACATCATGCTTGGGAGGGTGGAGGGACAGCGCAGGATTGATTCAGTGACTGGGATAATTGGGATGGGAGTGTCAGAGACAGTGAGATAGGCACAGGATAGACAGAGTTTAGGGCTGTTGTACATATGGTCGCTATTAGTTGCAAGTGAATCGACGGCACATAACAACAACAACAAGAACAGTATTCTTGGTTGTAGTTGTGTTCTTTGAGTGTTTGATATATGGTCTTCCACTGTCTTCTTGCTCACATGGTTTTTACTAAGAAATTGGCTCTTAATCATATCTGCTCTCCCTCATAAATTACTCTTTGTTTCCCCCTTGCTGCTTTCAGAATTCTTTCCTTATCTTTGGTTCTGGCAAATTTGACTTTGATATGCCTTGGTGTTTTTCTTTTGTGATCTATTCAATATGGTGTTCACTTGACACATTGAATATATTCTTTCTTTCTTCATTATGCCTGGGAATTTTTCCTTTAGTAATTCTTCCACAATTGTTTCAGTGACTTGACTTGCTTCTTCCTGTTCTGGGATTCCATTGATGTGCATGTTATTTCTCTTGATGTTATCCCACATCATTCTTAGATTTTCTTCTTTTTCCTTCCTTTTTGATTCTGCTTTTTGCCCACATATCAGTGGTGACAATTCTACCTTCTATTTAACTGGTTCTATTTTCCATCTCTTCATCTCTGCTCATGTGTCCCTCCATCATATTGACAGCATCTGAAACATTGGACGTCATATTTTGGATAGTGCTTTCTTCTTTTCCCAGTGCCACTGATGCCTTATGTTTTATCTTCATTGTTTTGGATTATTTTTTACGCTCCTCCTGGTTTTTCCTTGCAGTGCCCTGTAATTCTTCAAGTTTGTCTTTAATCCATTGAAAGTATTCAATCATTGTTCTTTTAAATTCTGTGCTAGAAAGTTCCATCAGACTTTCTGGCTTCAGAAAATCCCTTGATACTGTGTCACCCTTTGGGGGTGACACCTTGCTTTGCATTTGTATAGTTTGTGGGATAGCTTACTTTCTTCAAGACATTGATAGGTTCTTGATATGGAGACAATGCTCTAGAAATCAGTTGGGCAGCTACCCCACCTGTGTGTTTCTCTGAACTTCTGACTTAAGGGAAAATTCAGTTCAGGGCCTGTGAAAACAGCCTCTTGTAGCTAAATCAGATCAAGGTGCTCTGGATTAAAGGCAAGTTGATTGACTGGGCATGTAGGTACAGGTGTGGAACCAAATTGGGGTCAGGGCAGGCATGGTGGGGGGCAGGGTGACCACAGGGGCAGGTCAGCCACATGAAGGGACCCCACTCAGATTTAAGCTGTCTGGGTGTACTCACCAGTGGAGTCCCTACTCAAATTCCAGCTGTACTTCTCCCACCCAGCAGCTGTCACTCAATGGTCTCTGCCTAGCAGCCCTTACCCAGGTGCCCTTGCCCAGCGGCCCCTGCCCCAGCAGGGCCCTGGTTCTAGCAGGACCCAAGAAAACTCAGTCAAATTCCCACTGAGCCACTTGTCTCTAGCTGTTCTGCAGTGTCAGTGAAAGCTCAGTCAATTCCCACTGGCCTGCTCACTCTTGGGTACTCTCCTGGGCAGTCTGCAGTGCCCTCCCCAAAAAAACTCAGTTAAATTCCTACCAGCTTGCCCGATCCTGGGAGGTTTGCTGGGGCACAAGAAAACTCAGTCAAATTTCAATAGATTCACTCTCTTCTAGTAGGGTTTAAGAGAACTCAATTTCCTGTTAACCTTCTTTCTCCCGGTGCATGGGTCCCAGAGCAGCTCGGCTGGTGGCTTCTGGCTTTGGCCGGGGCCTATGGCATGGCTCGATGCTTCTGTAGCTTTCAAACTAATTATTTTAATAAAAGTTCTGACTCATATTTCTACTGTCCAATTTGTGCTGTATTGGTCTCTGTGTGCCATCATGGTTGAGAGATAGTGGCCCATTTCTATGCAGCTTACTGCTCCTCCAGCTCCTCACACTGCTTTCTCCACTGCTGCCATCCTGGAATCCTGTTTTATTTTAGTATTCTTCCTTATTCTTGATTTTATTACTACTGTGTTTTTTTTTTTATTTTCTTCTTATTTTGGTACAGTCAGACCCAACCTATAGACACTAAAATCCTATGGGAAGAGATTGCCCATCCTTCTCCCATAAGAGCTGCTGGTGGATTTGAACTGCATGCCTAGTAGATTAATTTTCTTGTAGTCATGCTAAAATTTACCTAGGTCTTCCTAAGTTTATAACAATCAGCTTTTACTCCATATGAAATTTTTTTAACTATCCCATGCTTCTCCCTTTCTATTTTGAAGTTTTCATCATTTGCAGATTGACATTTCTTCTTTTTTGCTTACAATTTTGCATCTTTGTTTTGCTTTTGAGAATTCTTCAACTGGGTTAATATCTTGGCAATGTTGTAACATGTCTTGAACTGAGGTTGTGTGATGTTGGTTCTCTTTCTGAAGGACTCTCTTTTTTTCACCAGCATTGCAAATGACTGAAAAAAACATGGCCTAAATAAAGTACACCGTAGCCCTCAAACTCACAACATTGCACCTCAATAATTCAGAGAGATCTCTGATTGAAGACTTTCCCTGAGCAGTGTGTCTCCTGATCTCCTGACTGCTAGTACCAAGTGGATTGTGGATCCAACTAAGGTGAAATTGTTAACAGTTTCAATCATTTCTCCATCTGTCATGATGTTGCCTATTGGTCCAATGGCTAAGATTTTTGTTTTCTTGACGTTGAGATGCAATCCATATTAATGGCTATAGTCTTTGATCTTCTGTAGCAAGTGCTTCAAGTCCTCCTCACTTTGTGTGTTTTCTGCATAATAAAGATTCTTGATGAGTCTTCCTCCAATACTGATACCACATTCTTCTTCACAGATACCAACTTCTCAAATAATTTTCTCAGCATGCAGATTGAATTGGCATAGAGAAAAGAAGCAATGGTGGCACACCTCTTTAATGATTTTAAACTATGTAGTGTTCCCTTGCTCTATCCGCACTATAGCCTCTTGGTTTAGGTATAGGTTGCACATGAGCACAAGTATGTGTTCTGAGGTTCCCTTTCTTCTGTGTTAACCATAATTCCTTTTTTTTAACCATTATTTCTTATGATACACAAAGTCAAATGCTTTTGTGTAGTCAATAAAGCACTTATTTTAGCCATCTTTTTCTGATTTGGAGGGACTTTTTTCCTTTTTATGATTTATTAATAATCTGTGTTATGCAGATGACACAACCCTGTTTGCTGAAACTGAGGAGGACCAGAAGTACTTGCTGCACAAGGTCAGAGATGCAGCCTTCAATATACATTGAAGCTCAATAACAAGAAAACAAAGTTTCGCGCCACTGGGCCAATTGGCAGAATCATGAAAGATGTTGAAGAGATTGAGATTGTTAACTGTTTCAGTTTGCTTGGCACCACAATCAGCACTCTTGATACCAGCAGCCAGGAAATTAAATGACAAATTGCATTGAGAAAGTCTGCTGTCAGAGACATCTCCAAAGTATTGCAGAACAGCGATGTCAGTCTGGAAACTAATGTATGCCTGATTCAGGCCATGGTCGTTGCAATTACTTGGTATGCATCAGAGGACTAGGCAATGATTAGGGAGAATAGAATGAGAATTGATGCCTTTGAGCTGTGGTGCTGGAGAAGTGGAGAATAAACGGGTTCATCGTAGAGAAGGTTAAACCAGGCTGCTCCTTGGAGGCCAAGATTCTTAAGCTTTGTCTGACATATTTTGGACATGTTACAAGGTGGAACAAGTACTTGCAGAGAGACTCATGCTTGGGAAGGTGGAGGGAGAGCTCAAGAAGGGAAGACCCTCAATGAGATGGATTGATTCAGTAACTGGGGTAATGAGGATAGGTGTGTCAGAGACAATAAGATTAGCACAGGATAGATCAGGGTTTAGGGCTGTTGTACATAGGGTTGCTGAGTCACATGTGACTCTACGGCATATAACAGCAACAACAACAATTTATTATTGTCTGCTGTCTCCAAGACATGAACATGCTTTTTATTATGTATTCATTCACTTAATGTATGCTTGTTGGGTTTGTTCTGATATGTTGTTTTGCTTTGTTTTGATACATCCAGGTAGGCTTGTTCTGCTGGTCACTCTTCTGACAGCATGGAAACACTCACCATCTATCCCTGAGTCATCAGAATAGTCTTTTGCTGTTTATTGATGGACGTTCTGGGCAGCTGCCTATAAGGTGGGTGGACCTGGGCCACATCCTGTCATCCCTCTTTCTGGATGCTGTCACTCACTGGGGGAGGGAGGCAAAGCAGCAGTCAGGAGTGTGTGGGTATCTATGAGCACAGGGCATTTTCTGTCACTCTTCTGATATTTGAGGTAATTGATTAGCGGGGTTACCAAGCTGCTAAGAACGTGGGGATCTCATTGCCACTCACTGGATAGGTGGAGTTGATGGTTTGTGGGTATGGCAGGTAACTGGTAGTAGTGTATAGCACTTATTGCCACTTGTCAGTTTGACAGGGGCAGAAGGTGGCAGACTGAGAAGAATACCAATAAGTCAGAAGCTTATACCACTATCTTCAAATGGGCAAGGCAACAGGGGTCACACATGCCTCTGGTCTTTAGGAGGACAGAAGAAGGGAAAACATGATCTTCTGTTCGGTAAAAATGGATCTCTGAGCACTTTTCACTGGCTGCAGTCAGAAATTGTGACCTGACCCCTACCAAGTGTGTGTGGGTTGCCCATAATCTCTTAGGGTGGGTGACCTCCTGCAGACACTATGAGTCTATTACTTCATGCATGCCACCCACTCTAATGATCATAACAACCACTGGTGAGTATTTCTGTCTCTGGCATTTTCTCTGCTTAGTGAATACAAGGATCCCTGGAGATCTCACTGTCCTTCCTGTACTTGCCCCCCTTAGATCTGGTTCATGTCCTACTCACCTTACTTCACTCCCAGAATGTCTACCTAATGCCTGTGTCTCTTACTAGAAATCCACACCGTTGCCTTCCTGTGCTCCTCACCTAGAGTCACTGCTGGCTCTGTCTCAAGATGGTCATCCTCCCAAGCTGCCTGACAGACCACTTCTGATCCGTATCTGTCCTCATTCACTGTTGTAGTTCCATTTCTTTTTCCAGTCAGTATTGGATATAATCCTCCATCCTTTCATTGGATGCTCAGTGTCTCAGGGTGGTCATCTGTACCTGTTTATTTGGCTGCTCAGGTCTTTGCTATAGAAGCGTGGAGCAGTGTGTCTCAGTAAGTTGCCCTCTTGGGCTATCTTGCCTAGATGGTAATCTTTATTTTTTAGACTGTAATCGTTGTGGAAATAAACTCCTGCCACATCTTTCTCTCACAGACAACTGAGTAGTTTGAACAGCCAACTCTTCAGTTAGCTACCAAGCATGTTAACCAGGATTTCATTAGCAAATATTAGAAGTAGTGGTTATTGTAAATAGACCTTTTAACTCTGATGGCTTAATGGTAAGAAACGGTACTGAAATCCCAAAGGCTCACAGTTGGAATCCACCAGCTGCTCCACAGGAGAAGGATGGGCAATTTCCTCCCATATGATTTATTGACTCTGAAAATCTACTGGAAGGTCAGCTATGGATCGATTCTGACTTGATGACACACCACAACAACTATGATCCTGAGAGGTTGACAGAAACAATTTTTAGCAGGTCATGGTCCCCAAAGGTCTTGCAACTTGCCTGAGTGACAAAACTAAAATAAAAACAACTGGGACTAGAACTTGAGGCTTTTCTCTTATAGAACAGTGGTTTCCCTGTTACTACAGGCTGATCATGTTTGGGGCGGTTCCTTTTTTGTTACAAGAAACTTCAGATTGAAGGTGAGTTTACCTTTAGAAGAATTTTCTGATACAAAACATGAGGTTATTCATAGAGTGAATATTGACAATGAAAACAAAAATAAAAGAATAGTGGCATAGAGACAAGATGAGAAAGTAGTTTTCTCATCAGGATAGAACATGGAGGGAACTATTATGCAAGAGACCAGGAGTGGTGCGGAGGCTGACACAGTAGAGGAAATGGCCTAAAAAAGAAGTGACAGATGGACAGAGAGGAGTTTGGGAGGGAGAGAGGGAAAGAGGAAGAGAGGGGAGAGAGAGAAAATAAAATTTTAAATTATAGCAGTAGTAAAGAAATATAATATTGTCTGAACTTCCCTTGGACAGTATTTATGTGTGTACAGAGACCTTTCTGTAAGATATTCTTTTTGCTTCCTAACCTCCAGTAAAACCCAATTCAAAACAGAATATGGTATTACAAAGGAACCATTAGAGGTATGGCTCTTAGAAGCCTGACAGTGCTTATAAAAACAGATCCTGAGTATGTCCAACAACCCCTCAGTTATGTGGAGATTCCCGTAGAGAGAAACCTCCTTGCAAGTAGAGAGAATTTATCTTCCCCTCTTCCAGTGAGCGTAATGAAGTTTAAAATACTTTGTGACAAAAAATACATGAACAATAAATATTATAAAATATTTAACATTTTTTATAACTGAGCAAGACTTCCTTCCTTCCTTCCTTCCTTCCTTCCTTCCTTCCTTCCTTCCTTCCTTCCTTCCTTTCTTTCTTTCTTTCTTTCTTTCTTTCTTTCTTTCTCTCTCTCTTTCTTTCTTTCTTTCTTCTCCCCTCCACTCCCCTCCCTTTCTCTTCCCTCCCCTCCCATCCCCTCTCCTCTCTCTCTTCTTTTGATGTTTCC
>NW_006399979.1:2703065-2723683 GCF_000299155.1 Elephantulus edwardii | reverse complement strand
TTCTTTCTTTCTTTCTTTCTTTCTTTCTTTCTTTCTGTCTTCATACCATCAAATCAGATCTGACTGGTACAGGAGGAGATTGTCCCGCCTTCTCCAGCAGAGCATCTGGTGGATTCAAACCATGCACCTCTGGGGTTGCAGTGCAGCTTCTTAACACTAGGCCACCACAGCTCCTTCAAAATATTTAACATGCTTCTTTGTGAAATTCATTTTTCTCCCCTCCTAGCCCCTATCCTCCCATGAAGACTCTAATAAATATGGAAGTTCTACAACTTTCTGGGGTTTTATTATTATTGTTGTTATTAAACCTAGGTGAGTTGACTGTAGAGTTATTTATTATTTGTGAATACATATTTAATAGCCTTCTTGTGCAGAGAAGTGTTCATATAATACAAAATAAAATACTTAGCACATACTAACTGTTGAGTGTATAGTTATTTACAGAACTAAAGTAAAACCAAAATTACTCAGCATAAAATTGTGTGATATAACTGACGTCATATGATGTTATGCTGAGCAATTTTGGTTTTACTTTAGTTCTGTTAGTAAGTGCTAAGTATTTTCTTTTCTTTTATAGAAACACCTCTCCTCTGTACAATAAGGCTATTATATATGTATTAACAAATGATAACTATCTTTACATGAATAGAACACATTTGTTGTTGTATATGGTTGAATCAGAAGCAATCCATAGCTGACCTGCCAGTGAGTTTTCAGAGGTAATTAATCACCTGGTAGGAGACTGCCTGTCCTTCTCCTGTGGAACAGCCATTGCATTTGAACTGCGTGTCTTTGAGATTGCTGTGCAGCTTCTTACCGCTAGATCACTAGGGGTTTTTTCCAGCATATACATAGGGCACTGTAAGTGTCAAAGTGTGCATAATTTTAAAGCAAAACAGAAACAAAGCCAAAGAAAAAAACACATTCAGGTTGTCCCTGAGGTTATCAACTGGATTATAGGCATAGGTCAGTGGTAATTAATTATATAGATTGTATAAAACACAAGCTACATTAAATAAGCACAATGTATATGTTGTTGTTGTTATGTGCCGTCGGGTCGCTTGCGACTCCTAGTGACCCTATGTACAACAGCCCTAAACCCTGCTCTCTCCTGTGCCAATCGCACTGTCTCTGACACTTCCATCCTGATTATCCCAGTCACTGAATCAATCCACCTCATAGAGGTCCTTCCCCTCCTGTGCCTGATTATCCCAGTCACTGAATCAATCCACCTCATAGAGGTTCTTCCCCTCCTGTGCTGTCCCTCCACCCTCCCAAGCATGATGTCCTTCTCCAAGGACCGGTCTCTCCTTACAACATGTCCGAAGTATGTTAGATGAAAACAATGTATATGAATGAGTGCATAAAGCACAAAGTACATGTCCATAACACTATGTATAGAAATTATCACATGCAAACCAATAAAAAATTAAAATATAAAAACAAAATAAAAAGTAGCTTAAATATTAAGACAAATAAAGAATATGTAGTTCAACAACAATGAGAGATCATCTCACTCCAACAACAATGGCAGTGTTCAACAGGACAACAAATAATAAATATTGGCAAGGATGTAGAGATTAGAACTCTCATGCGTTGTTGGTGGGAGTGTAAAATGGTACAACCATTATGAAAGATAGTATGGTGCTTACTCAGAAGACTGAAAATAGAAATACCATTTGATCCAGCTATCCCATTATTAGGAACCTACTCTAAAGAAAACAGATAATACACAAACAGACCTATGTTTATTGCAGCATTATTCACAATAGCAAAGAGATAGAAGCACCCAAGTGTCCATCAACATAGAGAAACTGTGATACATCCTTACATTGAGGTACCATGCAGCATTGGAAAGCAAGGGCATTTCAAGAAACATACAGTGTGGATGAGTCTAGAGAACATCGTGATGAATGAATTAACTCAATCACTAGTGAGATGTAAGATCACTGTTATAAAATTAAAAGGATACAGTGGGGGTAGGAGAAGGTTGGGGGGGAACAAGCAGAGAATGGATAGATAAGGAACACAGCATTGGAATAGGTGAAGGGAAGGTAATTCTAAGAATGGGTGATAGACCTAGTGGCAAGAAGCTGCACTGCAATATCAAAGGCACACAGTTCTAATCCACCAGCTGCCACATTGGAGAAAGATAGGCAGTCTCTTCCCATGCGATTAACTGTCTCTGAAAATCTGCCAGAGGGTCAGCCATGGGTTAGTTCCAACTCAAATATATATAACAACAACAACAACAACAACAATGCAACTAACAAGCTGATACAGGACATGTATGAAGGGCAGGGAAGGGGTGGTCGATAAACCTGTATAAATAAGTGAATGAAAAGCCCTTTGTAAACTCCAACTCAAGTCACAATAAAAAGTTTTAGAAACCATATTAATAGCAAAATATCTGTTGACTGTTTCTTACATGTGAACTTTTGTGTGGTATCTGTTAATGTTTTTGTTTGTCTGAATTGTATTTTGGTGGGTGGAGGGAGGGGGGGGGAAGGAAATGGGAAGGACCCAGTAGGGATCTGAAAAGATTGGTTAATAATGGGCAAAGTCCAACGTTGGTTGATTTTATAAAACATTGTAAAAGTTACATGAATTGTAAAAATTCATGTCTGTACTTTTTTTATTCTGCTGGTCAGTTTGAAATCCTGCTTAAGGTGAGTAAGTAAATAAACTTAAAGTAAGTAAGAATTGGCCATAAGTTGGATATTTGTAACCTATAAACAGTCTATAGTACAATTTGAAGCTTAGATTTTACAAAAGCCACAGTGAAAACCACTGAAATTACAGGAAGTCCGAGCATCCTACACATATCTTACATTTTAGGAGAAGGTAATTTTTATTTTGGTTTCAGTTGGGCTTAATTGAACTAAGGCTGAATTCTGTTGTATCTCAGGTAGCCATTTGTGAAAAGTAGCCATATGGTATTCACAGAGAGAATCTTCTTAAATGGAAATAATATTCGTCAAATAGACAAAAATTGTTTTGTTTTCTAAATAGAGAATAAGTTGGAAATCTGAATAAAATTCGTTGAACTTTTAAATTGGTGAAAATTTTTTATTAATAAAACTTTTTATATTGGTTTAAAATGGCTTTAATTCTTTACTTTCAGGCTACCAGATCTTATCTGTCAGTCAGAGAATGGGCCATTGATTGGATTGTTTTATAAGATCATAAAGGTGAATTCCCTTATGGTAAACCAATGCTCACAGCACCAACAAAGCAGAATTAATATGGTGAACTTCATGCCATGTCAAGAATCAGAAATTGTACCATTGAGTCAGAAATGACCCACAGCTGGCCTTCCAGTGGGTTAAGATGATGTGAAACAAACAAAAACCCAAACTCAGTATGAACTGGCTATCCAGGTCTCTTCTAAATTCTTGAAACATAGAAATGAGTTTAAAGCTCTTCAATTAACTGTAACTCAAAATGCTCTCTTCTATTCTATCCTTCTTCTATCCATCTATGTCATCTCCAACCTATAGTGCTTCTGTGTGTTGGGATAGAATTATGCTTCAAGGAGTTTCCAGGGATGAATTTCACAAACTAGGTTTCCAGGCAATTTTTTAGGTACCTCTGGGTAGAGTGCAACCCCCAACTTTTTGGTCAGCAGCTCAGTGCATTGCACTGCAACACCGGGAAGCCAAAGCAAGGGGAAGAAATCAAGAAGTTAAAGAGCTGAACAGAAGATTTCAAAAGGCAGCATATGAAGACAAAATAAAGTATTATAATGAAAACTGCAAGGAGCTGGAGTCAGAAAATCAAAAGGGTTGAACTCTTTCAACATTTCTTCAATTGAAGGAACTGAAGAACAAACTCAAGCCTCGAGTTGCAATACTTAAGATTGCTGAAGGCAGAATCTTGAATGACCCAGGAAGCATCAAAAGAAGATGGAAGTGACACAGAGTCACTGTACCAAAATGAATTGGCTGACACAGAAGTTCATGAAACAACATATGATCAAGAAGCAATGATGATGGAGGAGGAAGTGCAGGTTGGAAGGAAGTGGCAAAAAACAAGGCCCAAGGAATCTAAGGAATATCAACTGGAATATTTCAGCAAACAGATGCTGCCCTCAACACGCTCACTAGGTTATGCCAAGAGAAGAAATCTGGAGGACAACTAACTACCTGGCCAACTGACTAGAAGAGATCTGAGTTCATTCCCATTCCAAAAAAAAATATGTGACTCAACAGACTGTGGAAATCATTGAACGATACCACTAATATCACACACAAGCAAGATCCTGCTGAAATGACTGGACCAGAACATCAGCAGAGAACTGTGCAAGCTGGGTCTAGAAGAGGCCATGGCACTAGGGATGTCACAGCCAAGGTCAGATGGATCTTGGCTGAAAGCAGAGAGTACCAGAGGAATGACTGTGTTTCATCAACTGCAAAGATATTTGACTGTGTGCATTACAACAAATTGTGGCTAACCTTGAGAAAAATGGGGATCCCCGAACACTCGATTGTGCTCATATGAAACCTATACTTGTACAGGAAGCGTAGTGTGAACAGAGCAGAGAAACACTGCATGGTTTAGGATCAGGAAAGATGTGTGTCAGGGATGCATCCTATCCCCATACCTTTTCAATCTGTATACAGAACAGACTATGAGGAGGAGTGTGGCATCAGGACTGGAGGAAGACTCATCAACAATTTACGTTAGGCAGAACACAACCTTGCTCAACGAAACTGAGAAGGACTTGAAGCATTTGTAACAGAAGGTCAAGCCTTGTGGTCTTCAATATGGATTGAAATTCAACATCAAGAAAACAAAGATTCTCACCACTTGGCCAATTGATGGCAACATGATAGATGGAGAAAAGACTGAGGTTGTTAACAATTTCAGCGTGCTCAGCTCCATAATGAACACTCTCAGCACTAGCAGTCAAGAAATCAAAAGATAAATTGCTCTGGGAAAAACTACTATCAGGGATCTCTCCAGAGGGCTAAAGAGCGATGATGTCAGTCTAGAGACTAAGGTGTACCTGATTCAGATCATGATCTTCATAATTACTCGCTATGCATCAATACATCAGAGAACTGGACAATGGCTAGGCTAAATAGCAATGATGTCAGTCTAGAGACTAAGGTATAACTACTTCGGATCATGATCTTCATAATTACTTGCTATGCGTCAGAGAACTGGACAATGGCTAGGATTGACAGAAGAATTGCTGCCTTTGAGTTGTGGTGCTAGAGAAGAATATGAAACATATCATGGACCACCAAGAGAACAAACAGGTTTATCTTGGAGAGAGTGAAACCAGGCTGCTCCTTGGAGGAAAGAATTTTGAAGCTCTTTCTTATGTACTTTGGGTATGTGTCCAGGAGAGATAAGTCCCTGTAGAAGGATATCATTTTTGGAAGGTTGGAGGGATAGTGCAGGAGAGGAAGACCCTGGGTGAGATTAATTGACTCAGTAACTGAGATAATGGGGGTAGATATGTTCGAGATAATGAAACTGGCTCTATACTCAGTATAGAGTTCAGAACTACCGTACGTAGATAGAATCACTATGAGTCACAGGCAACCCGGTGGCACATAATAACAGCAGCCTAAGAATGAATTGACTGAGAATCTGCCCAATCTTATTTATCAGGTTGTCATTCTCCTCACCGATGGTATAAGCCACATGACATCATAGTCCACTGGAGAAACTTTAGTACCTGCTGGTCTGCCAATCACATGGCCATAGCGATGGGGTAACATTCTTAAAACTGGCAGAGTTCCGCATTGCTTTGTCAATGGGTGGAGGCAGTGTCACCACTGCTATCTAAGCTGCTTCCACATCTGAAGAGATCCACTGAGAGTTGTGTTTCCTCCTCAGTGATAAGGAAAACAATATAGAATAATCATTCTTTCACCTTAGAGAAATGTCCCAGCATGTCCCAGAACAAGTCTGTGATTTGACAGGCATCTAATTGTTTGCAAGCTTTATTTCCCAAGTAACAAAATTCCTTTGAATTGTATTGGTGAGAGCATTGAATAAAGCATTAACTACCAAAAGAACAAACAAATCTGTTTTGAAGGAAGTGTAACCAGACTATAGGGGCAACAATGGTGAAACTTCGCCTCACTTACTTTGGGTGTGTTTTCAGGAGTACCAGTTTTTTGATAGAGACCTCATGCTGAGGAAGGTAGAGAGTCAGCTAAAGAGAGGAAAATGCTTTATGAGATGTACTGACCAAGTGATTACCACAACGGGCTAGTGCATGAGAATGGGGCAGGATAAAGCAAGATTCTCACCAGTACAGTCGCTGTGTCTCATAGTCAACTAATAAAGAAGCAGCTGGGGACTTAGTCCCCAAGATTTTTATTAGGGTCCAGTCATATAGGCACTCTCTGCTTGATACATAATAAAATTCAGATTCCATTTAAACCACATAGTTTGACACTGTAAATTACCTTTATCAGTCAGGGAATGGTAAGAGCTTTCCTGAAATCCAAGTTCCCCAACATAAGCTGAGACCCAGCTTCATAAGCAGACCTTTCTAAGAATAATAGTGTTAGGCTAGCTGTAATAACTCTCCCCCTCTCTCCAAGATACAAAGGCAGAGAACCTTTCTTTGGAGGCTGGCTTTGCTAAATGAATGGCTGACTTCTGTGTCCTTCTGAATTCATCACACATGTAATGGATCCAATAAGGTCCTTTTCACATGCCATTTGCTTGCACTTGTTTTGTTGGCTGAATAAATGGATGCTGCCCTTCTGCCCTGCCTACCCTTTTCCTTTTACAGCACAGTTACAGTAAGCGTCAGACTGATGCTTTCAGAGGTTTGATAATGGCACCAACCCATGAAGAGAAAACACACAGTGGCATTGTAAGGCTTTTGCTATTAGGTGCCAATGGAGTCAATCTAACTCCTGGAGACCCTAGATGACAGAGGAGAGCTGTCTTAGGATTTTCTAGCCTGTAGTCTGTCAGCAGCAGATTACCAGGTCTCTCTCCACAAAGCTGCAGGGTGGGTTTACATGGCTAACTTCACGATTGCACTACTATTGTCGTTATGTCCTGCCAAGTCAGAACTGATTAATAGCTAGCCCTCCAGTCAGTTTTCAGAGGGACTAAATCACATGGGAAGAGGTTGCCCCTCTTACTCCTCTGGAACATCTGGTGGGTATGAACCATGTACCTCTTATCTGGCAGCACAATTTCTTACCCCTAAGCTGTCAGTAGTAACCATACTTGAAAAAGTGGAGGGATGACAAAAGGGAAGAAGACCCTCAGTCGGGTAGATTGACACAGTAACTGCACAATGGGCTCTAGTGTGCCAGGAAACATGACAATGGTGCAGGATAGAACAGGGTTCAGATCTATTCTTCATAGGGTGACTGTGAGTCATACTTTACGGCCTCTAATAACAAAAACAACAACTTAACAATAAGCTACTAGGAGTCCTCTTTATTATTATTGTCATTTATTGTGATTGTCATATTGTAAAAATTTTTTTTCTGCAGGTGTTTCATTCATAGGGTCACTATAAGACGCCTATGACTCAATGGTGCTTAAGAACAACAACAACAACAAGAGAGCTCAATTGGCCTAGTGGACAGAAAGTGATGCTATCAAGTCAAAGGTGAATGATTTTAATCTGCATCTCTCAGATGGTTTTAATTATTTTCGGTCAAACATTCTTCTAGGTCATATAGCACTGGTCTGTCCACTTGCTGTACAGAGGTAACTCATGGTTGTTGTGATGCTGAACACTGTGACCCTGATGTGTCAAATGCGATAATGATTACCCATGGTGGACAGTGCTTGGTGGAGCTACGCTATTAAAACAAGCTTGGAAGCAGAAGTGGCATCCACATTCTAAATAGCTTGCCTCTGGTAACCTATGAACTTGGAGAAACAATGAAAGTTATACAAGTGTTTAGGTCTTTCGTTCATAGGGCTGCTATGAGTCTCCAATGACTCAATGGCACTTAACAACAAAAACATCATTGGAAGCAGGAGTGGCATCCATTTCCTAAAGCACATGCCTCTGGAAACTCTATGAGCTTGGAGAACTGATGATAGTTTTAGAAAGGCTTCAGGTCTTTTGTTCATAGGGTCACTATGAGCCGTGCTAGACTCGATGACAATCAGCAGCAACAACAGTCACTTTTATATAATTATTCATCATTTTTATATAATTATTCATATATTGTGCCATTCATGTACGTTTTGTTTTATCAAATCATTTCTGTACACTGTGTTTTATATAATTACTATTAATCTGTTACTTTTATCTCATCTCCTCAAGTCCTCCTTGCACCTTACCTATTTCTTTATCCCCCTACAACACAATTTTTGCTGTCCTAGTGTTTTCCTTCTTTTACACCTTCTTTCCTCCTTTTCCCTTTTAAACTGTATATATATATACACACACAGAGTGACTGCCACAATGGGCTCTAGTGTGTCAGGAAGTCTGAAGATGGCACAGGATAGGATAGTGTTCAGATCTGTTCTTCATAAGGCCGCTATAAGTCATACTCGATTCAATGGCACCTAACAACAGCAACAGCAATGTGTGTGTTTGTGTGTGTATAATCTTGTTATTATTTTGATATTACATACATGTGCATCTATCTAGATCTATATCTCTATTCCTTTTTTTAAAATTTTATTTTATTAATTTTAATGAACATGTACAGAGATTTTGGATTTTCATTCATTCATTGCTGCACTTCTCTCCCCATGCAGCCCTCCCCACCCCCAGTTCGCTCCTCTCTTTGAAAAGCAAAAGATAAACTTCTTCATTGGTATACAATCCCCCTGACCCCGACTCTGCCCTCCAAATGCACTTCGTTATGCAACCTTAATTCTGGATTCCTGTGATAATCATAATATGCTATCATATATCACTTTTAAACTGTTCTCTCCCTCATCTGTTTCAGTTCAGTATACATAATCGTCTATCTCTATTTCTATCTATAGTTGTTGTTGCTGATTGCCATCAAGTCAAGCATGACTCATAGCCACCCTATGAACAAAAGGCCTGAAGCATTTCTATAACTATCATCATTTATCAAAGTTCATAGAGTTTCCAGGGGTATGTTGTTTAGGAAATGGATACCATTCCTGCTTATATAGGGATATTATAGCTAATGTTAGATGGATCTTGAGTAAAAGCAGAGAGTACCAGAGGAATGTCTATATGTGTTTTATTGACTATGCAAAGACTTTTGACTGTGTGGATCACAGCAAACTGTGGCTGATTCTGAGAAGAATGGGAATCCCAGAACTTTTGATTGTGCTTATGTGAAACCTATACTTGAACCAAGAGCAGTTGTCAAAACAGAGGAAGGAGACACTGCATGGTTCAAAATTGGGAAGGGTGTCCGCCAGGGATGTATTCTGTCTGCATACCTTTTCAATCTATATGCAGAACAGATCATCCAGGACACTGGACTGTATGAGGAGGAATCAGAGGAAGATTTATCAACAACCTGCGTTATGTAGATAACACAACCCTGTTTGCTGAAACTGAGGAGGACTTGAAGTGTTTGCTACAGAAGGTCAAAGATTCAATATTGACTGAAGCTCAACATCAAGAAAACAACAGTTCTTACCACTGGGCAAATTGGAAGCATCATTACGGATGGTGAAGAGATTGAGATTGTTAATAGTTTTAGTTTACTTGGCTCTACAATCAACACTCTTGGTACCAGAAGCCAGGACATCAAGAGATGAATTGAATAGGGAAAGTTAGCTGTCAGAAACTTCTCCAGAGACTGAAGAAAAGTGACATTAGTCTGGAGACTAAGGTACGCCTGATCCAGTTCATAGTCTTCACAATTGTGTGCTATGCATCAAAGAGCTGGACAATGACTAGGGATGACAGAAAGATAATTGATGCTTTTTTGAGCTGTGGTGCTGGAGAAGAATGTTAGATATACCATGGACTGCTAGGAGAACAAACAGGTTCATCCTGGAAAGGGTGAAATCAGGCTGCTCCTTGGAAGCAAGGATTATGAAACTTCATCTGACATACTCTGGATGTTATAAGGAGGGACCAGTGCTTGGAGAAGGACATCTTGTTTAGGTGGGTGGAGGGACAACACATGAGAGGAAGACCCTTGATGAGATAGTTCGATTCAGTAATTGGGATAATATGGGGGTAGGTGCATCAGAAACAATAAGGTTGGCACAGGATAGAGCAGGGTTTAGGTCTCTTGTACACAGGGTTGCTATGAGTTACAAACCATTCGACAGCATATAACAACAACAATATATACCTCAGTTCATCCAAGTTTGATCCTTGCTGGTGTTGATCATTATAGTGTTCTTTATCTACCCATTGCATGTTGTTGTTATGTGTCACAGAGTCAGCACCAAATCATAGCTGACCCTCCAGCAGGTTTTCAGGGGCGGTAAATTGCGCAGGAGACTGCAAATCTTTCTCCAGGGGTGCAGCAAGTGCATTCAAACTGCACAACTTTGGGATTGCAACACAGTTCCTTACCACTTGACCACAGAAATCCTTATTGTAGGGCTACAAGGCTGCCTTTCTGGCCTGTCTGATAATTTAACTCTAGAGACACTTCTGTAGAGAACTTCATTTCCTAGTCTGAGCAGTGTCCCTGTCCCTGGTACTAATGTGACAGAAGACTGAGTGTTCCAAGGAAAAGCGTTCATCTGACTGCTCCATTAAATATCAGCTCTTTAAACCCTATTATGTTTGCCTATGATGTCTACTTCCTTATTTTACAATTAAATGTATTCTTTACTTTTCTACTTTAAGGGAAATAGATTACTGTCTGTCTTTTCAGTTGAAAAAAAATTCTGTTTAATACTTCAAACCTCTCAGAACAGTGAACATAAATCTTACTATTCTTAAAGTCACTTGCATTTAAAAATTGTCTTCTTTGTTTTGAAGAGAAAGCCTTCTGTTTTTAACCCTTGTTCCTTTGCTAAAGGTCTTCCATGGAAGCAGGCCCGGCTAGGCAGTGTTCTTCTCATTGCTCCCCCTGACACTCTTTATTTCCCCTTGAGGAACTGCATCGTTTTCCACAAGAGCTTCATGCATTACTTTGCCAAATGCTTCCCTAGGAATTTGACAGCAGAAAGTGATCTCAAGAGTTTATTAGTGTAAATAGCTTCCAGTTCTTCATGTCTTCTTCTGTCAAAACAGTAAATATTTTTAAGATGCCAATTTTATTTATAACCTTTCAGAGAAAAAAATAGTTCATGTCACTATATACTAATATAATTTGTTCTTTGTGACAGCAACATAGCAATCCTTATGTGGATATTTAGTTTCTGGCATTTTATTTTAAAAGCAAACCTACCATGCACGTTAACTATATCCTGATGTTCACATATGACTATTTCTATGAATATGTTTCTAGGTAAGAAATTCCTCTATTGAAGAACCTGCCCATTTGTCATGTTGGCTGTTGTAGTTATCTCCAGTCCAGTTGGCTGCATAATTTTGGAGATCTCATGCACAAAAGAATGAAATGCTGACCAGTCCTGTATTGTATCTACAGATAGCTGGGAATTGGACTTGGATCCCTAGCATTTTCATTAGCTGATTTTCAGAAATAAATCAGCAGGTCTTTCTTCCTAGTCCATAAAAGCTTCACTGAAACCCACTCGGCATCATAGCAGCACTCCAGACTTGTAATAGCTGCACATGAAGTGCATTGCTGGGAATTGAACACAGGCCTCCTGCATGAAAAGTGAGAATTCTACCACTGAACCATACCTCACTGAGCCATCAGCAGTGATTGGTATGTGCTGTTGAGTCAGAACTCACTCATATTTGATCCTCCAGCAGGATTTCAGAGACAGTACATCGCTTGGAAGGAGACTGCCCATTTCTCCCCCATGGAGCAGCTGATGGATTTGAACTGAGTGCCTTTGAGTTGGCTGTACAATCCCTTACCCACTAGACCACTAGTGTTCCCTCTAGAGTAGTAGATACTGGAAAATTACAATGGAAATCACAGAATGTTTTCATTCACAGTCATCTAATGGCACTTAGCACTTGCTTTGTTTTCCCTGACTAGGTAAGAACGGAGTCCATGTCTTTAACATTTTAACATTGCCTGTGGCATCTGCCACCGAATCATCCTTAACCACATGCTGCTATTTGAGAAACATTTGTGGAAACAAAATTAACTACATAGATTTAAAATACACAGTATCTCTTGGAGGCAAGGAAAGAGCTATATGGTCTTTGTGGGAAGTATCAGATCTGGTTCCTGTCAGTTGAGATTTTTTTCTAATTTCTGAAATGTTCAATTGTTGTATCTCCATCCCTTCCACCTCCTAAAAAAAAAAGTGTATAAATTCTAGTCCCTGTACCTGTAAAGGTGACCTTATTTGGAAGTAGGGCTATTGCATATTAGTCAAATTAAGATTAATTAAGTCATACTGGTTTAGGATGGACCCTTCTGCTAAAAGAAAAAACTGAAGAACAGGAATTTATTTTCAGACTCAACATTTGTGGATATGCTGATATTAGTTATGTGATCTGAGAAGTGAAGGAGGATATTCCATTCCAAAATGGTTCCCTCACTGACTTAATACCTAAATTCCAACGAATGCCTTTTCTTCTGGTTGAATCTCTGTGTGTCAAACTAAAGTATACATGTATGAGGACCTGGCAGGCACATTATGGTGTCTTGGTAAATGTTAGTACATTTAAGAACAATGATTTCATGAAAACATTTCAAGGGAAATGTTATGTCAAAACAAATACTAATGTTTTATGAAATACAAATTTAAACTGCATTTGAAAGCTAAGAGGTGAGGAACTGCTTTGCAAAACAATTCTAGAATCTTCTGTTGGTAGGGGCCATTTAGTCAAATATGACTTGTAGCAACCCTATGAATAGCATACCTGAAGCCTGTCCTGTTCAGTGCCATCTCATAATTTCTGACATACCTGAGGCCATTGCTGCTGTCACTATGTCAATCCATCTTGCTAAGGATCTTCTTCTCTTTTGCCAACACTGCACCTTTCCAAACATAACATCCCTCTTCAAGGAATAGCTTCTCCTAACAATATGCCAAAAGTATGTGAGACAAAGCTTCACCATACTTGCCTCCAATGTTCACTCTAGTTGCATTTTCTGCAAGACATATCTGTTTTTTCTTTTGACAGTCCGTGGCCTATTCAGTACTCTGTTGCAACACCACAACTCAAAGGCATAAATTCTTCTGTCATCTTTATCATCTAGCTCTCAGATAAATAGTAAGTAATGGGAAAGGCCATGGCCTGAATCAGGTACACTTTAGTCCTCAAATTGACATCATTGTTCCTTAGTGATTTGAAGAAATCTGTTATAGAGGATTTGTCCAATACAATTAATCTCTTGATCTCCTTACAGCTGATACCAAAAGTGACAGTTAAAAAAAAAGTGATAGTTTCAATCTTTTCTCCATCTATCATGATGTTGCCTATTGGTTCAGTGGTGAGTTTTGTTTTCTTGATGTTCAGATGTAATCCATATTGAAGCTTGTAGTCTTTAATCTGCTCTATACCTTCTGCAGCAAGAGCTTCAAGCCTCCTTATTTTCAACAAGCAAAGTTGTGTCATCTTCATAATGTAGATTCTTAAATCTTCCTCCTATCCTGATGCCACATTATTCTTCATAGAATCTAGCTTCTCAAATTATTTGCTCAGCATACAAATTGAATAGGTATGGAGGGAGGATACAACAATGATCCTCAGCTTTCTTAATTTTAAACCAACTAATGTTCCCTTGCTCTGCTCACACAACTGTCTCTTGGTCTCAGTCTAGGTTTTGTATGAGTATAATTAAGTGTTCTGGAATTCTCATTTTTCTCAGTGTTAGTCATATTTATTATGATGCACACAAATGTCTTTTCAAAGTAAATAAAACACAAATAGATATTTGCTGAGTTTATCTTTAAATATGACTTTTATAGCCATCTGAATTTGACCTGATCACATGGATGGGCAGGACTATGTGAATAGGGTGTATGAGCCTTTCCACAAAGGGGTTAGCTATCTCACTATTTCATGAGAGGATTTGCCAGTCTCAACAATCTATAAGAGAATTAGCTCTTATAACCAATAAATCGAACAGCTCTAGCTGTAGAAGTAGATTTAACCAACACTACCAATGAAGAAACCTTACCATCAGGAAAGGACAGTCATGCCTGAACTAGAGATATGACATGAGATGGAACATTTGGACAGCTACACCATTGGAACTGAAGCTACAAGGCTTTGCCCAAGTTTCATGGGCAAGTAGGGGTGGGGGTCTATAATTCACAGAACTGAGAACTTTGTAACATTGGCTAAGACTGAGGAAAGTGGGGAGCCAATATTGGTGGGACTGAAAACTTGTTAACATTGACGTAAAGCCATGAGACTCAAGGCTAAGATGCCTACAAGCACATTTCAGGACCTATCCTGAGTGTGTGTATTCTGTTATGGACCTAGATTATAACCTTTTGACTTCCATAACATGATTCTGTGTGGTCTGTGAGCTATCACATCTGATTTTGGATCCAGCAAAGCAGTAAGATTGGTACTGAGATGAGTAGAAATAAGTGTGGAAGCATGAGGGATATGTCTGACCACATGGGAATTTGTTTTATGTTATTAATGCTGTTGAAGGGGACAGCTCCCCTTTGTGAAGCTGATAAAGGTCAGACATGGCCATCCTCACGTGGCCCTTGCTCTTTTTACAACATCCTTTGTTTTCTTTGCTTTCAGGCAGGATTCATCTGACATCAGTAAAGATATCCCTGGTGACACAGCCTCTTCTAAACCCAATTTAATCTTCCATCAGTTACCGCTCAGAACTACTAAAATGGCTTTTGTTCTATCTGTTTTTACATGATCTTCAGCAATATATTGCTTGGATGCATGATTGATGATACTGTTTTGTAATGTA
Organism: Elephantulus edwardii; assembly: GCF_000299155.1. Taxonomy (NCBI): domain Eukaryota; kingdom Metazoa; phylum Chordata; class Mammalia; order Macroscelidea; family Macroscelididae; genus Elephantulus; species Elephantulus edwardii. The sequence continues at coordinate 2,708,798 of NW_006399979.1, read as the reverse complement.
CACATTCTATTGGAATCTCTTCTAGTCAATTTGTCATGAAGCTGTCCTCCAAGTTTTTTTACCTAGACTGGTGAGCACATCTAGAGCTATATTTGTTACTGAAACATTGATTCTTGGAACCTTATTTTTTTGCCAATGCCTTAAGTACAGCTAGAAATTTTTCCTTCATCAGCATTGGCTCTTGATCATATGGTACTGAAATATTTCAATGTTAGCCAGTTCTTTTTTTGATATTCTTGAGGACAGACTAATTTGTTAGTTGAAATGTCACCCAGTACAGAGGAAATATTTGAAGTGGTGGGACACCAAAAGTGTAAGCTTGATTGAATTCTGGGAGCATATAAATTATTTAGGTTGATCAAAAATAAGATACCAGACTATTGAATGTGAGGTTACTAAAGAAGTTACTTTTTTCTCTCCATCGACTACTGTTCCCCATACTATACCCCAAGCTAGACAGTCTTTTTCTACTCTTTTCTAAAACAGAATACTCTGAAGCCAGTTAAATGAGTAACTAATCACATGACACCCTCAGTCATTCCCAGTAAGAGCTGGTTTAAGTGTTGATACTAGATCTAAAACAGGTGTTTTGGGAATGTGCTTTTGTTCATTACTGTCAAGTTGGAACTTACTCATAGCTGACCAAAATGTCTTTCAGAGGCTATAAACTGCACAGGAGATGATTGCCTATCTTATCTTGAGGAGCAGATTGTGGATCCAAACCATATGCTTTTAGGTTTATGACACAGATCCCAGCCCACTTGGACACCTGAGTATATTTGTTTGGGATGTTTTGTTTTTAGGAAGAAGCAATTAATAATTAAAGATATGACTTTTGTCAGTGTCTGCTGCACTTGTAAGTTGAAAAAATGGTATAAAGCTGAAGGTCTTAGTGATGTGTATATTAAAGCAATGTATATAGAAAAATGTATATAGAAAATTGTATATAGAAAAAATGCAAGATGACCCATGTTAAAGAGAAATAGAGGATTTTGAAGCTCTGGAGAAAAGAAATTTAGTTTAGATCCTGAGTTCTAGTCTCTTACAGTATTTACCTTCTTTATAAACAACCTCTGCACTTTTCCAATAAATTTACCATTTTCTGTGATCTCGTTTGAGAGAGTTCTATTAATAGCAACTACATTTCTAAGAAAGAGATAAATGGCATTGCCATAAATAAGAATTAAGGACCACCTTTACCTGTGTGTAGGATAGCCATGTCATCCTAACTAAAAGCGTGTAGGACTGTAACAGACAAAAATAGCTTAAGAAACTAACTTTTAAAATACCTTGTAACAGGTTGAAATGAATATTTTTTTTAAAAAAAATAATATATTTACAAGAAGAAGTATCCCTTTTAGTCAGGAAGGATAACTGAGAGAGACCTCCTTTTCAGGTTGAAGCCCTTGCCACCTCAGTTTACAAAAACAACTGAGACATCTCCCTATTAAGCTAAGCCTTTTGTTGGTGTTTGCTTTTCCCCCTCACAGTCTGTAGTTTAGATTTACTCCTTTTTCAGTAATACAATAGATGAGATCCTCCGACCCTGTGTCAAAGATATCTTGTCAGTAGATAATTTATTAACTATCACTGCTATTGCAGTGAATAGAATGAAATAGAATTTCTATTTCAGTGAATAAAAACGTTAATTGAATACTACTAAGTTTGCTTTGATCACACACTTTCCTGTTTTCTCATTTTCTTTTCCTCTTTCTACGCTGCTCTGAATAAAAGGATGATTATTTTCTAACAAAATGTTTTTTCTCTTGGACAGGTCAGATCAAGGATGGCAGCCACAGATTATCATCAAGGCCCAGTTGCACGTCCTAGTAAGTGTCCAGGAATTCACCTCACAAGGGCAGGCCTAGGTGTTCCTTCCTGATGACCACTTTCCTAACAACTCTTGTTTTGAGTTGTCTGAAAGAGCTTTCAGGTGTCATGCATATGCAGAAGTAGGAAGAGTAACTACTGTAGGACCTTCTAGGGAGAGCGCCCAAGAGGAGGAGGCCTACAGCACAGTCCTTGGGATGACCACCTCACCTCATCAGGTTGACCCCATCCTGAAAGCCAGCTACACATGCATCCTGATTTTCATCATAACTCCTTTTGAAAGATAACCCTGCCATTTCCCTCTTAAAAGAGCTAAATAAACATGATCTCTTAACCTAGTCTACAAATACTTTCTCAAAATTTACCCTTGAGACAGACTTGAGAAGCTCATCCTCCCTATCTCCTCTCTGCTGATATATAATAATTCCTACTTTTTCTGTTCTAACACGTCTCCAAGATTGGTATTTTTTGTTGGCAGGTGGCTGAACCATGGCTTTATGATAACAGGGGTACTATTTATAATTATACTAACATAATAGGAAAATCAGGGCAATCATTCCTATATAATACAGAACGGAAATTAGCTGTTAATTGCTTCTATTTCCCACCCACTTTCGTAGTTAGGTGTTATTGAGTTGATTCTTACTCAGCTATCCCATGTGACAGAGCAGAAATACCCCATGGGTTTCCTAGGCTGTAATCTTTTAGGACTATTTTATCTCACATTGCTTTGTGTGGTAGATTTGAAAAACCAACCTTTTGGTTAGAAGCTGAGTACTTAACTGCTTTGCCACAAGGGCTCTTACCAGTCACTGGGACCAGAAAAGCATGTGAGATCCTAAACATTGATAACTCTTTCTGTTTTTTCATACACCCCCAAAGGGGATAAACAAGTTAATTTATAAATAGAACCCAAATCCAAACCCACTGCCATAAAACAAATGTCAATTCATAGACCTTTGTAGGACAAAATATAAGGAGTCCCTGTGGCATAGCCCATAGCATGTTTTACTGTTTACCAAAAGGTTACCTGCCTCAATAACTTTGAATCCACCAGTAATTCTGTGGGACAAATATGGTGAGTCTTGGTGGTTGGATTCTGGAAGATGGTTTCTTGCGTCTTGAGAGGGTCAGCATGAAATACTTGGTTGTTTTTTAGTTTTCCTCATCCACAATCAGGTGTCGGCTGATTGGACATGTGAGATTTATCTAACAATGAGCTGTGAGCTGAAAATCTCTTGGTTTATAATCAACCAGCAGTTGGTGGGTATACCCATATTTTTAAAAGTGGGAGGGGCCTTGGGCCTAGTGTTAACTGATTTTGGGATGAACATTGCTTTAAATGGTACAGTAGTGAATGGTCTATTTTCTGTACTGAAGTAACTTGGAGTTGCTGTGATGCTGAACACTGTGCCATAGGTGTGTCAAACACCATAATGGTTACCCACCATGGACAGTGTTTGGTGGCTCTCCCAGATTGAGTCAGGTTTGGAAGCAGGAGTTGCATCCACTCTGGAAACTCTATGAACATAAACTATGGTAGTTGCAGAACAGTATTCAGATCTTTTGTTCATAGGGTCGCTATGAGTTGTACTGGACTCAATGGAACTTAACAACAACAATTACAACAACAACAACCTTCCTTTAAGGTTTTTAGTCTCAGGAGGAGGATCTCTGAGTTGGAATCAATCTGATGGCAGTAAAGGAGCTTTTTGGAGAGGACAGAGTAAAACTGCTTTGTGATAGGATCATACATGCCCAAGTGAGTTAAATTTGTCTCTTCTAAATTTGTAAACACAATTATTAAGAATGAAGTTGTGTCTCAGATCTAATCTCATTCTTCTCTCCAGGTCTTAGTCCTGGGTAACAAGCAAAACCTCCTAGGAGCATTGGATGAGAAGGAGTTGATTGAGAAAATGAATCTGTCTGCCATCCAGGACCGAGAGATCTGCTGCTACTCCATCTCTTGCAAAGAAAAGGACACCACTGACATCACCCTACAGTGGCTTATACAACACTCAAAGTCACAGAGAAGCTGAGACTGAGGCCCTACCCCCTTGGACCAGGGACCGTGGTCATCCTTACCTGAAGCCAAGCTCCCTGCCCAACCCTGTCACTCCCCACACCCCACAAGCCTACCCTCACTCACTAAGTGTGGAGAGGGGCCCTCTGGGAATCCCAGAGTCCTATTCTGCTGAGCTCATATTTAACCTCTGTTTGGAAAATGATTCTTGTAACTGTACATTTATTTTTTTTGCCTCCTGATAATAACAATAACAACAATAAATTACCAATTTTGTGTTGAAAAAAAAAGAATCAAGTTGTACATCTTTATAAAGGTTGCCTTTTAAGTCAGGAGAAGCCTGCACTAATTACTCAGATGTCTTCATGCATTCTTCATCAGATATATCTCTGTGAACTGTTTTTATGACTATCAACCATATTTGAATTGCATCAAACATTAAATCCATCTGCAGCAAACTCAAAATGAAATTATTTATGATTGGATAGTTTGCAAACAAAATAAACTGATGGAAACAGTTAACTGATGGAGAACACAGAGGTCATTTCATGTCATAATTTTTACCATTTCATTTGCACCATAGAAATCTATTTTGGTGGCTGAACTTTACTTGTTTACCATTCAGAAATTTCTGAGATAAATTTTCAAATGATCCACTATGATGATGAGTGATTTTGGCCTAATTTAAGGCATTAATCAAAGATTTTTTCACAAAACACAATCACTATTTCTGTTGTTTTGCTTTGATGGCCTAGTGGCAAGAAGGTGCACTGCAATCCTGAAGGCACATGGTTCAAGGCCACCAGCTGCTCTGTGGGAGAAGGATAAGCAGTCTCATCCCATGCAATTAACTGCCTCTGAAAACCTGTTGGAGAGTCAGCTATGGGTCGGTTCCAACTCTATGGTACAAAACAACAACAACAACAACAATAACAACAGCAACAACATAGATATGACTGTTTCAGATTCTAATTTTACTTTCATACCATTATTAATTTTTCTGTTAAAAGTAATAGATTCAGAATTTGAGACAAATTCTGATGTATTTATGTTGCTATTAGTGACTTAGTGGTTGGGAGTGGTTAGGTTAGAAGTTGCACTGCCAACCAAAAAGCGTGTGGTTAAATCCACCAGCTGCTTTGTGAGAGAAAGATGGGCAGTCTCCACCAATGTAATTTACTGCCTCTGAAAACCCACTGGAGGGTTATTTCTGACTCAACTATATGTAATGACAGCAACAATATAAGTAATTTCAGCACTAGCAAATTAACACTTATTAAATCTGAGTAATCAGAGAAAGAAGTCACTTCTGATTTACTACATTTTTAAATGACAGTTATATTTGGAATTTTCTTTAAAGACTCAAACATTTTTCTTTTCATTTTCTGAGTTTTCATTTAGCACATTGCTCAGTTTTTGCCTTTTCCTTTTATCTAGATATAAAAATACTGTCATTCTAAAAATTAATGTCTACCATAGTAAATAAATTTGAATAATTGATAATAAATTGCTATCACTGTTTGTTGCTTTCAACTCTGACTCACAGCTATGAACAATAGATAGCATGAATCCTGTGAACAATAGATTGAAAGTATCTATTAAAAATGTATATTCAACACAAAACACAAAAATTTCTATTTGCAAGTTGTTGTTGTTATGTGCCGTTGAGTCGTTTGCGACTCATAGCGACCCTATGTACAACAGCCTTAAACTCTGCTCTATCCTGTGCCAATTACATTGCCTCTGACACACCCATTCCGATTACCCCAGTCACTGAGTCAATGTACCTCATAGAGGGTCTTCCCCTCCTGCACTGTCCCTCCACCCTCCCAAGCATGATGTCCCTCTCCAAGGACCTGTCTCTCCTTACAACATGTCCA
>NW_006399979.1:2686783-2700045 GCF_000299155.1 Elephantulus edwardii | reverse complement strand
ACCCTCCCAAGCATGATGTCCCTCTCCAAGGACCAGTCTCTCCTCACTACATGTCCGAAGTAAGTTAGACGGAGCCTCAGAATCCTTGCCTCCAAGGAGCCACCCGGTTTAACCCTCTCCAGGACAAATCTAATAAATATTATCTAATAAATATTTTACATTTCCACCAACAGTTTCTCCACAGCCTCACCAGCATTTGTTGCTTGCAGTACACTTTTTTAAAAAGAAATTCATTCATTATTGCATAACTTCCTTGCTCTCCCCCTCCACACCTCCCCCATTCCACATTGCTATGTGCCTCTTTTTCTGGACATTTGTTATACAAATAATGCCTAATCATATATTCCTTTTAAACAGTTCTTTCCTTGATCTGTTCCAATACAATGTTCATTATTTATCCTCTCTTCTCTAAGTTTCCACCAACCCTGTTTTATAATAGTGGTATTATGCAGTGTTTGTCCTTTTGTGACTTAGATATTTCACTCAGTATAATGTCCTCCAAGGTCATCCATGCTCTATAATATTTTATGTGTTCTTTGTTATTCAGTACTGCATGTGTTTCATCATGTGAATATTCCATAGTTTTTCTACCCATTCATTTGTTGATGGGCTCTTAGGTTGCTTTCATCTTTTTGCTATTGTGAATAATACAGCAATAAACATGGATGTTTGTGCATAGCTCTGGTTTCTTTAGGATATATTCCTAGTAGTGTAATTGCTAAGACAAATGTTGTTGTGTGCCATTGAGTCACTTGAGACTCTGCATACAACAGCCCTAAAACCTGCTCTGTCCTGTGCCAATCTCACTGTCTCTGATACACCTGCCCTGATTACCCTAGTCATTGAATCAATCCACCTCATAGAGTGTCTTCCCCTCCTATTCTGTTAGGACAAATTTGCAAATTATTGAGAAAGCGCCTTAGCGCCTTCCATAGAAGTTGCACTATTTTACACTCCCACCTGCAGTGATTAAAGGTTCCAATCTCTCCATAACCTCACCAGCATTTGTTGTTTGTTGATGCTAAATCTTGATAATTCACTAGACTATTACTACCTGGTGGGGACAAAAAGAACTACATGATACAAAGGTAGGCTCAATCTGAAGATGTATTTTAGTTCACTTTGAGCAGAATGGAATCATGCTTCACATGGTACCTACCAGTGGCACTGTTGTGTCAGCTAATTTTCAAAATTACTTTCCTAGTCCATTGACCTTTTCACCACATGGCTGGCTAAGTGGAGCTCTCCTAATGCAAACAGTAATTTTTGGGTGGGAACAGGCAAACAATGTGTAGAATACTAATGCTGAGATTGGTGAGTGCTGCCATTCCATCAGGTTTTAAGTAAGTAGATTTAGTAACAGTAAATGGCAATCTCAATGCCAGCCCTGGGAAGGACAGTTGGGGTATGCATTGGTAGAAGTATGTTTGGGAAGCAAGGGGCAGATATGACCTCTTGGGAATCAATTTTTTGCTCTTAATGTTGTGAATGATCACTGTTCTCCCTTGCCTAGTTAAAGGAGGTTAGACTCAGCCACTCTCATGCTATCTGTATTTTTACAAACACTCTCTCATGCAATTGATGTAAGAGAACTGAATAAAAGGTTAAACCTGATCAGGGTAAAATGAAAAATAAATATAGTTGTTGTTATTATGTACAGAATTTTACAATATAAATTTTATTTCTTTATGGGATTTCTCTGCTACCATATTTGGATATATATATATATATATATATATATATATATATATATGTAATTGTTGTGGCAATAACACCATTTCTATATAAGTAACTTTTTTTTACAAGTCATAAAAATATCTATCATTTTCTTGAAAGAAAATCAATCTAAAAATAAATGGAAAAGTAAATACATTATCTAAACATTAATCTGATTTTTTTCAAGGAAATGTTCAATTTCTTTATATGGAGAGGAATGAATATTCTGATAAATGTAATGTTCTGATAAACACTCTGTTGCTTTCTTGGAAGACAAATATAGAAGCACATTCATTATTGCAAAACAAACATATTTTGTGTAGAAAAAAAAAGTGAATTTTATGTCCTTTTAATTTACAAATAGTCTATCATAGAGTAATACCAGAGTACTGATACATAGAGTTGTACATATATAGAGTTACTCTGTGTCCTGTGCAACAAACAATAAAAAACTCTCACTTAACACTTAAAACTTTTCATGTTAGATAAATATTAGTATTTCTACTACTTGATGTGGCCAGCACATTGGTGTTTAATATTAATATTAGATTAGTACCCTATTAGTATTATGAAATCATTGACAAATTCAATCTTTTCTCCATCTATCATGATGTTGTCAAATATTTTCCCAGGGCCATGGGAAAATCAGTTGTCAAGAATCTCTCCAAAGAGCTGAAGAGCCAAGATGTCAGTTTAAAGACCAAAGTAGGCCTGATTCAGGCTATACTACTGAGAGCTGGACAAAGAATGAGGATGACAAGAAGAATCAATCTCTTTAAATTGTGGTGTTGGAGAAAAGTGCTGAATTGCAAAGAACAAACAAGTCTGTCTTGGAGGAAGTGAAGCCTCGGTGGTTTTTAGAGGTAACAATACTGAAACATAGTCTCATGCATTTTGGGGCATGTTGTCAGGAGGGGCCAGTTCTTGGGAAAAAACCCCATCATTCCGGGAAAAGTGAAGGGTCCTTGAGAGAGTAAGACCTTCAACAAAATGGCTTGACACAGTGATTTTAACAATGTGCTTGAGTCAGAGCTCATGAGCATAGGGCAGGACAGGGCAAGGGTGAGATCTGTTGGTTATAGGGTCAGTTTGACTCGTAGTTGACTTGACAGCACTTAACAACATTAGTATTATAGGAAATGTATGCTAATTATAAGGGAGCTCTGGTGACATATTGGTAAGAAACTGTGCTGCAATCTCAGAGGCCAGCAGTTCCACCTCACCAGCTTCTCTGCAACAGAAGGAGGGGCAATCTCCTTTCACACAATTTCCTGCCTCTGAAAACCTGCTAGAAACTCAGCTGTAGGTTGGTTCTTACTCAACAGCACACAACAACAGCAAACAGTTCAAAATTATAAATAGTTCTCTTTAAAATATTTGGATGTAACTCTACACACAAATACTACACATTTAAAAAGAACTAAATTGCATTCATTTCAATGGTTACCTTTTTCTAGTTATCTTTATTTTTTTGCCTAAGCATATGGGACACGATTTTTCATTGGTTATCTACCTGGGCAAATACAGAGCATGATCTTGTGTTTATGTCATGGCAATTGCCAGCTGTCCTAGCTAGAGCTGATGCATCAACAGTCGTGGTTGTGCAAGACAACTTATTAAAAATGGAAGAGACCTGTTTACTATCAATGTGATCCTTTCTTGTCCAGTGGCTGTTCATGTTGGCTCCAGTTGCATATTAGGTAAATGTAGCAAGAGTATGACTCAGCTGCCCACCCCCACCTCTTGTTTATTGTAAAGAAATAATAAACTCGCTAGAGAACTACTGAGAAAAGAGACTTAAATTCCAGGGGTGGAGACTGTAGAAGACAGATGTCCACCAATGTATGGAACAAGTAGGGCCTCAAAGCTTAAACAGCCTTGTGCATGGGCATCTTCATGACCCTGTGTGGACTTTATTTCCAGCTATTTCTTTATTCCACAGTGGAGTTGCTATCAACATCATGTTGTGCTCTGTCAGTTCCCTTTCTCTGCAGCGCTTGCTTTTCTTTGTGTTTTATCGGCTCAGCATCTCTGGGTCAACTGATGCCCCTATATTGTTGATGCCTAAGCACATGCTTACCTTTCTTTCTGGATAATAAGGCCCTGTCAGTCACTGTTAGCAACTTAAATACTCATTTTACTAGCACAACAATCCTTTGAAGTCTGTGTTCTCTCTGATCAAGAAGCACAACAAGATAGATGAAACATTTTACCGGAGCCCACACAGGAGGCAGGTAGGAGAGTCAAGGTAGGAACTCAGACCAATTTGATCATAAATTTTGTTCATTTCTCGACAGGCTTTCTTCTCCCATAGCCGTTTTGCCTGGGGCAAGAGATGATCAAAGTACCAGATACTACTTTCTGAAGATTTTGAGAGCATTGATCAGTGATTTAAGAAACACATGCAAACCCACTCTAATCTCTCAGAAAACTCATACCTGCAATATGGACACAGGGAATGTCTGCCTTCCTTCTCCTTTGAAAGATCTTTCAGCCGGGACTTTGAAAGTTTCACCTAAAAGGCACAAAACAAAAGTTCCACTAGCAAAGAAGGAAATTGAAGCAAATTTGAGTCACTTTTTAACCTAAGTTATCTGAGCAGTGCAGGGCACAAAAGAGTAAGGGTCAGGACTGTTCTGATAATTGCTTGTTTTTCTGGTCAAGCAAGATTAGCTCTCAGGTGCTTTTTTTTCTGAGTACGCATTGTCCTCGCCGCACAGTGAATACCCACCAGTTTCTAGTGAAGAGCTGTGTATGGCAAAAGGCAGAGGTGATGGAAGAGCAGAACATGATCTTCTGATTAAGACTCAGGTGAAAAAGTCTCTTCATTAAAATTCTAATTGTGATCCCGGCCTTCTTTCAACTGAAATGCCAAATAGAACAGGAAAATAATTAGTTCCACAGTTCTGTATCCTTTTTCTTATCAGGAACGTCTAGCCCCCAGAACTAATCCAGTCACAATCAAGCAATTACCTGATGATTGGGGCTTCTGGGATTTGCCAACCATTGTGGGAAGTGTGCCAGGTTCTTTCTGAGTCAGAAAAAAAGGGATCAGTTACTGCCAGCTGCACCCACCTGTTTTTCCTTGGTAAGGGGTAGAGTGCCAGGATAGTAATTACATCTTAATTCAGGACTTATGACCTAGATAGGCAGCCCACTCTCTCACTGTGGTGATGTAGCACAAAGCAGAAGCTCCAGCACAAGGCTGGTGGGCAGTGCTTTTTTCCCCCCATTAAAGAGTCCCAGCTGTTTCTCCCGACACTACTTTTAGGACCGCTGGGGGTCTATTGTTGCTGTTTGTTGGCAATGTGTGTTTCCCATGTAATTATCAACCTTGTGAAAAGGTTAATAAAAGTATTTGGAAGAAGTGGTAGCATGGAAAATTGTTGGGACTGAGGAAATGTGACAATCCTTCAGTATTCTGAAGTACAAGGTCCTACCTCATTAACTATGATTCTGATCATCTATGGCTGAGACCACAATGAAAAAACAAAACAAACAAACAAACAAAAAAACCCAACCCATTGTTGGCATTTTACTAGTTATTTGAGAGCCAAAACAATATCTTTGGCATAGAGAGACTTTATTGAACCTCGTAAAATGGAAATGTAAGGTATTTTACTGCAATATTAATTTAATTGAGGGGAAATCTCATAAAAGGAGGAATATAAAACATGATTGGATTTTGAAAGACTTTATTGTAGCACTTTTGGTGTCTTGATGCAGCTATCCAGTATTTCTGCAGATTATTTTTTCTTTTTTTTATTGCACACAGAATTCTTTCATCACATTTAAACGACCTCACAATTTCTCTTCTAAATTATTTAAATCTATGAAAATTACTCAAGTGCTTGTATTCTTGTTCTCCTGCCTGAACCACCCTCCAATGGAGGTGGATGAGCAATTGTCCGGTGTGTCTCCAAAGTATGTATGCTCACAAAATATCCTTGTGTGGTCTGTACTTAGAAAATTACTCATCTGTAGCCTGATTATTGTTGTTGTGTACTGCTGAGTTGGAACCTATCCATAGCTGACCCTCCAGTAGGTTTTCAGAGGTAGTAAATCGCTTCAGAGGAAATGTTCTTTCTCCTCTAGTGAAGCTAGTGGATTAGAACAGCATGCCTTTGAGTTGGCAGTGCAATTCATTATCACTGACCACTGGTGGTCTAGTGGTAAGGAGCTGTGCTGCCAATACAAAGGCACTTGGTTTGAGTCCACCAGCTGCTCTGCAGGAGAAAGATAGCAATCTTGTGCCATTTACAACCTCTGAAAACCCTTTGGAGGGTCAGCGATGGATTGGTTGTGATCTGGTGGTACAAGCCACTACAGCTCCCTGTAGCCTGATTGGTACTAAGTAGTCAGATAGCATCATTTGTTTTAGCACTTTTTTTTTCTAAATCCAATTTGGGACCCTCACAACACTCACGCATTGCTGACAAGTAGAAACTGACTCATAGTTGACGCTCAGAGAGTTTTCTGAGACTAAATCATGTGAAAGGAGATTACTCTTCTTTCTCCCATGAAGCAACTAGTGAATTCGAACCTTTGAGTTGACATTACAACTCCATATCCACTGGGTCACCAGTGTGGCATAAAGCTACAGTTGAAGACAGTGATTACCCATGACCATTGATCCACTTCCTAAACAGGATGCCTCTGGGAACTCTGGGAAATTTGATAAATGGCGACTGCTGTGGAAGGGCTTCAGGCCCTTCAACTCGACAGCAATCAACAACAGCATAAACATTGAGTTGATTCTGATTCATAGTGACCCAATGAGTATGTATTATCTTTTTATTTGAAGATATAATAATGGTAAACAAGCCAAAACAAAACATTAAGTCATTTTTTCCTGAGATTTTTTTATTACTTTTATGTACCTATGGACCACTATCTTGAATTCACTTTTCCCCCTAGCAGTCAGATACAAACAATTCAGAAGTTATTTTCTTCTAGTTTCTCAACTTAATGTCAGTTGTTATTTGAAAAGACAAGGGTAAACCAAGTAACTGGATTAAACTCATGTCAATTGAGATGACTGCTTTTTAGAAACTAGCAATTTATTTACTACAATAGTTTATATAATATGGTTTTACAGTGTCATTAGTTGCACTAGTGGACTTGCATTTTGGTTTGATATTCTGTGCAGCCTTTTCTTAAAAGTGAGGGGTTACCACTACTGGGAATTTACCCTAAAGAAACCATAACTGCCACCCAAGCAGATATATGTACACCCATGTTTATTGCAGCTTTGATTGCAATATCAAAGAGTTGGAAACAACCCAAGTGCCCATCAACAAACGAATGAATAGAGAAGCTCTAGTATATTCACACAATGGAATACTATGCAGCATTGAAAAACAAGAAACTAATAAAATATTATGCAAAATGGATATCTCTGGAGGACATTATGCTGAGTGAAATATCTCAGTCACAAAAGGACAAATATTGCATAAGGCCACTGTTGTAAAACAGGACTGACATCAGGGTTGAGGAAAGACAGAAAAGGAGGTGAGGAATGATGTATATTGCATTGAAAGAGATGAGGGAGAGATCTGTTTAAAAGGCACATATGAATGGGTATTCTCGTCATTATAGAAGTCCAGATTGAAAGCTGCATAGTAGAGTGGATTGGGGGGGGAGGGATTGCATAACAATGAAAGAGGGGGTATTTTTTCTTTTCAAGGAGAAGAGTGATTTAGGAGGGAGGGATGGGCAGGGAGAAAAGGGCAACAATGAATGACTGGAAATCCTAAGTCTCTGTAAACTTTCATTAAAATTAATAAATTTTTTAAAAAGTGGGGGGTTACCACATTTTCTGCTTATTATTTTTTTAATTCATTATTTACACATCATTTGCAGTTTAGTAATAAAACATACAGATTATTTTCTTGAGGAAATCGGAAGAGAAAGAAGGACTATTTAGAGGGAAACCTCATTATATACAGTTATAAAATATAAATATTTTATATGCTTATGGTAAGAATTACAGACAAGTTCATGCTGAGGTTAAGTAGCTTTAACATAACTCTTTTATGACAGTACTTGACTGTTATTTGCTACACTTTTTTGTACTCTGGTCTTTAGCTATTAACAGCTATCTGGTTATTCTCATTTATCTGGAAATATTAGCCAAAATGTCTTGATTATCTTAATTGCCATTTTAAAAATCATACCTAAAAAGAAAGAGAGGGGTCTTTTGGTTTTGTTTTCTTTAGAAAGGTTTTCAAGTAAGTTCTTAACATGTCTGTTGTATTTGATGTTTGGCCTTAGGTATTGTTGTTAGGTTCTATTGAGTCAACTACTCATAGCACGCCCCTAAACAACAGATTGGAACTCTGCCCTATCCTGTGCCATCCTCACAGTCTCTGCCTTGCTTGGACTCACTGCTGCAGTCACCATGTCAATCAACCTCCGTAACAGTCTCTCTTTTTCACTGACCCTCTACCTTTCCCAGCACGGTGCCTTTTCCCAGCCCTTCCTGACAACATGCCCAAAATATATGTGATTAGTCATCTTTGCCTCTAAGAAACACCCTGGTTCTTCTCTCATTCATTGCCACTGTGTTGGAACTGACTCATAGCTGACCTTCCAGCAAATTCTCCAAGGCTATAAACTGCGCATTAATTATGCTTATACAAAACCTATACCTATGTACTGCAATCCCAGAGGTGCACGGTTCAAATCCACCAGATGCTTTGCTGAAGGAGGAACAATCTCTTCCTGTACTAGTCAAATCTGATTTCACAGCACGCGCGCACACACACACACACACACACACACACACACAAAATAATAAAATTTTTTAAAAAAACAACACAACAACAAAAACAGCTATACCTAAACCAGAAAGCTGTTGTCCAAACAGAGCAGGTGAGCACTGCATGGCTAAATCAAGAAAAGTATATGTCAGGGTTCCCCCATACCTTATCAATTTATGTGCTCAACAAACCATTCGATAATTATATAAAGAAGAATGTGGCATCGGGATCAGAGGAAGACACATCAACAATCGGCATTATTCAGATGACACAATGTTCCTTGCTGAAAGTGAGGAGGACAGGAAATATTTACTGCAGATCAGAGTACAGCCTTCAATATGGATTGCAACTCAACATCAAGAAGACAAAAAAAATCTTCACTACTAGACTGATAAGCAACATCACAATAGATGGTGAAAATATTGAAATTGTCAATGATTTCATCTTACTTGGATCCACAGTCAATACCTTGGGTACTAGCAGCCAGGTGATGAAGAGACATATTTCATTGACAAAGTCTGCAGTCAGGATTCTCTCCAAATTCCTGAGGAACAATGATGTTAGTTTGACCTTTAATCTACCCCACCTGAATTTAAAAACCATAGCAGGAGCTGGTTTGAGGCCTTGAACACTAATGAGCGAAGACTAGATGAGCTGTGGAAGGATATCAAGAATATCATCCATGAAGACAGAAGAAGAAAAGACCTAGATGGATATCAGAAGAGACTAGAATGCCCAGAATGCACTAGAATGCCCAGAAGCCAAGGCAAAGGGAAGAAATTAAGAATTTAAGGAGCTGAACAGAATATGTTAAAGGGCAGGTTGGGAAGACAAAGCAAAATATTATAATGAAATGTGCAAAGAGATTGAGAATCTAAAGGGATGAACTCGGTTAGCATATCTTTTTTAAAAATTTTATACTGATATATTTACAAAGTTTGAATGCATTATTTTTCACAAAAGATCCTTCCCATTTCCTTCACCCCACACCTATCCATCGAATTGTGCAACCCTATGATTAACAGCCTACGCCCCCTCCTCAACCCTCATTTTCACCCACCCCCAACCCCCTTTGGATCCTCATATTCATTCTACAATAATGATTTTATACATGATTTGTCCTTGTGAGACTGAGTGAGTTCACTCAGTATAATGCTCTTCAGTCCCAAGTTAGGTAGTAATTTACAAAATGAATGTTCCTGCCTACTGTGTAGTATTCTGTTGTATGAATGTACCACAACTTCTCAATCCATTTGCTTGTGGTTGGACATCTGGGCTGTTTCCTTGTTCTTGTGAATGGTGAATAATGCATTCAGCATTTCTTAAGCTAAAGCAATTGAAGAACAAATTCAAGTCTTGAGTTGTAATGCTTAAGGATGCTAAGGGAAGAATGTTGAATGATCCAGGAAACATTGAAAGACAATAGGAGCATAGAGAGTCACTGTACCAAAAAGAATTGGCTCACATAGAGGAATTTCATGAAACAACATATGACAATGGTGATGAAGGAGGAAGTTAAAGCTGCTTTGAATGAATTGGAAAAAAACAAGGCCCAGGAGTTTATAGACTATCAACTGACATATTTCAATGCAGAGACACAGCCTTGGATGCACTAACCAAGCTCTGCCAGAAGATTTAGGCCTGGAACTCACTGCTGAACTCACTGAAGGAGATCCATATTTATTCCCACCAAAAAATAAGGTGATACAACAGAATGTCGAAATTACTGAAAATTATCACTAATATCACATGCAAGCAAGATCCTACTTAAGATCATCCAAAACCAACTGGAACAACTGAACCAACAAAGAACTGCCAGATGTGCAAGCTGGGCTTAGAAGAGACTGTGGCACTATGGACATCATAGCCAATGTTAGATTGAGCTTAGCTGAAAGCCATGTTATATATATCTTGGCTAAAGCCAGAAGAATATTTATCTATGTTTCATTGACAATGCAAAGGCATTTGATCGTGTAAATCACAACAAATTATGGCTAACCTTGAGAAGAATGGAAATTCCAGAACACTTGATTGTGCTCATCTAAAACTAATACTAGGAAGCAGCTGTCAGAAGAAAGCAAGGAAACACTGCATGGTTCAAAATCAGTAAGGGTGTATGTCATGGACACATAATGTCCCCATATCTTTTCAACCTATGTGCTGAACAGATCATTCAAGAGGCTAGACTCTATAGGGAGGAAGTTGGCATTAAAACTGGAAGAAAACTCAACAACCTGCATTATGCTTGCTGAAAAGAGGAGGACCTGAAGTGTTTGCTGCAGAAGGTCAGGGACAGTAGTTTTCAATATGGATTGACACTCAACATCAAGAAAACAAAAATTCTCAACACTAGGCCAATTGGCATTATCATGTTAAATAGAGAGGAGATTGAAATTGTTACTAATTTCAGCTTGCTTGGTTCCATAATCAACACTATCAAGCCTAGCAGTCAATAAACCAAAATGAATTGCATTGGGGAAAATCTGCTGTCAGGGACCTCTCCAGAGTACTGAAGAGCAATGATGTCAGTCTGGAGACTAAAGTGTGCCTGATCCAAGTCATGGTCTTTGCAATTACTTGCTATACATCAGAAAGCTAGACAATGAATAAGGATTGACAGAAGAAGAATTGATGCTTTTGAATTGTGGTGCTGGAGAAGAGTAGTTAATATACCATGGATCGCCAAGAGAACAGATAGCTGTGTCCTGGAACGGGTTGAACCAAGCTACTCCTTTGAGGCAAGGATTTTGAAGCTTTGACTCACATACATTTGTCATGTTAACAGGAAGGGCCAATTCTTTGAGAAGGACATCATGCTTGGAAGGGTGGAGAGATGGTGGAAGAGAGGAAGACTCTGGATGAGATGGTTTGACATAGTATCTGGGGTAATGGGGGCAGGTGTGTTGAATACAGTGAGATTGTCTCAGAATAAGACAGGTTTCAGAGATATTGCACATAGGGTCACTATGAGTTGCAAGCTACCTGAGGGCACATAACAACACTGTAACAATAAAATAAAAAAACACAGTCAGCCCTTCAAGTACTGAGCAGCTGTGGTTTGGCAAAGGCCCTGGAGTTCCTGTAGCCCAGAACAAATGTTTTGAGTAGGTCCTCTTTAGAAAGAGGTCAATAAAACTGCATCAAGCATTAGCAGAGGCCTGAATCCAGCCTAATTCCTTCCATTCAGAAGGTGATAATTGGGCATCAGGGAATCAGACATCAAAGTTCCCATTCCCGAAAATACTACCACCTCTATCTTGCTCAGCAAGGTCACAAACTTACCTTCTCTGAACTAGGAAGTTGCTGAGTAAAAGCAGAGAGTCAGTAGGTGCAGCTACAGATCCCAAGATTTCTAAGCTCAAGTATTTGCCAGTGTTTTCTGTCCCACTGTTTTCCATTATTATTACTATTATTATTTTAACTAATATTTTTATTATTTATACACATTGTTTACATGTATGCACTTTGTATTTTATATAATCTTTCCTCGGCATTCTATTTCATTCGTGTATATTTTCCCTCTTACAGTTATCTTACTAATAAACACTGTTGGTCTGCTCTTACTAATAAATACTGTTGGTCTGCTCAGTGAGTCCTACCGTCCACATGGGGCCAAGTCAAATAAACAAGTCAGGAATCATCACAACTCCCTGCACCTCAAGTCACCAATCCTTCTCTGCTCATCTATGCATCTATGCATGCTAAGTGGGCAGCGCTAAAGGAACAGTCCAAGCTTAGCCTCTTTATCCACTTTTTTGTTTCTCCTACTTCCATTCTTGTGGATTCAAGTGATCACTAAGAGTGAACATAATCCAACCTCAAGACTTGGAAGTGGGCTCTGATGGACACAAACTTTACCCTGCCTCAGAAGCGGTAAAAAAAGCAAGGGCCGCGTGGGGACAGCCATATCTGACATTTACCAACTTCACAAGGGGGAACTGTTCCCATCAACAGCATCAGCAACACAAAACCAATGCTCATAAGGTCAGACATATCCTTCATGCTCCTGTACTTCTTTCTACTCCTCTCTACAAAAATCTTGCTGCTTTACTGGGTCCAAAATCTGATGTGATAAGTCATAAACCACACAGAACCATATTGAAGAAGTTAAAAGGTTAAAATACAGAGTACAGTCAGGACAGCTTCCAAAATGCGCTCATAGGCACCCAGCCTTGAGCCTCACTGCTTAAGGCCAGTGTTAAAAAGTTCTCAGTCCTGACAATATCGGCTTTCTCTCTGATACCCACTAGTTAGTTATTCAACAAACTTGGGCAAAACTCTTATCATAGCTCTGGTTCTGTCCATTTCCAAAGTCAGTTCCAAGTCTCTGCTTTAGCTATAGCTGCTGCTGTTGTAAGGCTAGCTGGCATTGTTGCTGTTAAGTCTAGCTAGCACAAAAAATGTCTGGTCATGAAGGATGTCCACTGAATGTCTACTTGCCTTTTCTGGTGGTGCGTCTCTCTGCTGCTAGACCCCCTCAATTTAATGGCAAGGCTAGCCTCCCCTAGTGCATTGGTGAGGCTAGCAAATCCCCTTGTGGATAGATTAACATGCTCTATTTGTGTATTCCCATTCACCCACATGGAAAGGTTAAGTTCATTTTCTAGGAAAGGAATTTTGATTGATAAGCTTCACATACCACCCTCTGGGTTTTCTAGCCATTAACTTTCATGAATGAAAAATTAACTTTCCCGTTACAATTTACAATAGCTATATTTGTGAACTTCATCACCATAGGCTCTTGCTCATATGTTATTTCTTCAAATTCCTCTGTATCTGCCAATT
>NW_006399979.1:2685276-2686683 GCF_000299155.1 Elephantulus edwardii | reverse complement strand
GAAGCCCCAGAATCCTTGCCTCCAAGGAGTAGCCTGGTTTAACCCTCTCTAGGATGAATCTGTTTGTTTTCTTGGCAGTCCATGGTACATTCAAATTAGTAAGTAAAAAATATTCTTTTAAACATGTAATACTGTTTTTCAGCCAGAAATATCCAAAAGAAATAGTACTTTTAAAAGGCAGTCAGAAGTAATTTTATTAGTTTGCTGTACAATGGTTTTGGTGGTCCTTCTGAGATCTCTGTGAGTTTTTAATCTTTAAATAAGACTTTTTTATTACTAATTTTTCATCCTTTGATGCTGTCTTGTTTTTAATTGTGATTTGAATGAAAATTTACAGAAAAGTTGGATTTTCATTCATTCATTTTTTCACATTTTCCTCCTTATCCCAGTACACTTTTTTTAAATTCTTTTTTTTCTTTTTTAATTTATTATTAATTTCATGAAAATTTACAGAGACTTTGGATTTCCATTCATTCATTGTTGCACTTTTCACCCTCTCAACCATCCCTCCTGATACATTACCCTCTTGGAAAAGTAAAAGAAAAATTCGTTCATCGTTTTACAATCCCTCCCCTAAGGTCCACTCCACTATGCAGTCTTTGCTCTGGACTCCTGTCATGACAAAAATACCTAATCACATATCCCTTTTAAATAGTTTTCTCCCTACTCTGTTTCAAAGCAATAAAAATTATTGAACCCATATTTCTCAGTCTCTCCCCAATCTCAAGGTCAGTCCTGTTTTACAACAGTGGCACTATGCAGTATTTGTCCTTTTGTAACTGAGATACTTCACTCAGCAGAATTTCCTCCAGGGTCACCCATTTTGAATAATATTTCATGAGTTCCTTGTTTTTCAATGCAGCATAGTATTCCACTGTGTGAATATACCACAGCTTCTCTATCCATTCATTTGTTGATGGGTACTTAGGTTATTTCCAAATCCTTCCTACTGTGAACAAAGCCACGATAAACATGGGTGTGCATATATCTGCTTGGGTGGCATTTATGGTCTCTTTGGGGTATATTCCCAGTAGTGGAATTGATGGGTCAAATGGTATCTCTATTTGCAACTTTTTTTTATAGATGATTTTTTTTTTGGGAAAAACATATTGGGGGCACAAGGAGGTGAGGGTTGCGGGCAGAAGGGTGAGGATGGGCCAGGATGCAGTTGCAGAGCTACACAGTTTGGTCAGTGGCGGGAGCAGGTGAAAGAAATGATGAGGGTCCAATGGGGACCAGATGCTACAGAGGAATGACAAGCATTTTCCAATCGTAATTAAACCAACTGTCTTATTGATTTGGGAATTGGATGCCGACTCTCTGGCTTCTTCATTCTGAACAGGGGTGTAGATGTAAAGGGGGGAAGGGAGGACACTTTATCACCTTACTGGTGGTCTTGGGTTAAAG
>NW_006399979.1:2677199-2678511 GCF_000299155.1 Elephantulus edwardii | reverse complement strand
TACTTCCCAGCTCCACCCTCAACCAGGATAACCCTTCTCATCTGCCAAGTCCCTTCAGAAAATATCTTCCATTGTCCAACCCATGATCTGACAGCTTGTATCTTAAGCTTTCTTGGCTTCTGTGATTCCAAAAACGTCGACTGCTGACATTTTTCTTTTGACCAGTGTCTCTTAAGTTTAGTTGTACTGGGTCATAGGGTCGCTATGAGTCAGAAACGATTCGACGGCACATAACAACAACAACAACAACATATTTGTGAAAGCATGTAAGCTGGCAACTTCATGCCTCATGTTTTAATCCCATCCCCCCTTTTAAGATAGCCAATTTCTAATTTGCCTATCCATATCAATCCAGTGCACTGAGACAACAAACATGTTCTTTTCTCTGAAGACTCTTCTATTCCAGTTAGAACTTTTAGCACCTGGATCCTTAAAGTCTAGTCAAGAGCAAACCATCAGATTGCAACAACTGACACTAGTTCACAGCATGGAACATCTTCTTGAGTTCGGTTCAGCTGATCTCCAGCTATCTATGCCTAGGTGACATCAGTTGCAAACTCAGGAGTCCATATTTCTTCCTGTGTTCCACACCCATTGATTACTTTATTCATCTTTAGCCCCTTCATGTGGCCAAGTCAACAAACGGGGGTCCTCTTTAGTCCCTGTTTCCTGAGCCAACAACCCTTTTGTGCTTATCCATACATCGGTACATGTTAGGTCAACAGTGTCCAACATATGTCCAAGCGCAATCTATCTCTTCATTCCTATACACCTCCAAATTCCATGCCAGTGGATCCAGTTTGTCACCACATGTGAGCATACGCATCAATTCTCTTTAAAGTCCTGAAAAGGCACTCTGATAGATACCAATATTACTCTGCCTCAGAAGCCAAAATGCTTGTTTTGGTTTTAAAAATTCAAAGTCAGTCTCTCTCTGCCCCCCCCAAAATGCACACGTTTTCAGTCAAAAGTCCAAGGAAGGGTCTATAAATCCATTCAGAGGCAAATATCCTTAGAGTGCTGGAAAGGCTGAATGCTCTCCCAGACTAAGCTCTATGCCCTCTAGTTCTACTGCTTTAATCAAGCATTTCTCTTGGGCAAATCTTCCCCTTTTAGTTGATCCAGTCGGTACTGGCTTGCACACTTTCAAGGTTTACAGTATCTAGTAATAATTTTTATCATACATCTTAACATTGAATTAACAAAAACCTTAATCAATTATGTTGTTGTTGTTATGTGCCATCGAGTCGTTTCCGACTCATAGTGACCCTATGCACAACAGCTCTAAACCCTGCTCTATCCTGCGCCAACC
>NW_006399979.1:2665565-2673994 GCF_000299155.1 Elephantulus edwardii | reverse complement strand
ATGACAAACTGTGGCTGACTCTGAGAAGAATGGGAATCCCAGAACATTTAATTGTGCTAATACGAAACCTATACTTGGACCAAGAGGCAGAAGTCAGAACAGAGCAGGGTAACACTGCATGGTTCAAAATAGGGAAGGGTGTACGCCAGGGATGCATCCTGTCTCCATACCTAATCAATTATACATCTTTTTAAAAATAATAACATTTTATTTTATATAAGTTTGTTTACAAAGTTCATATAGATTGTTTTCCATATCAGATCTTTCCATTTCCTTTATGCACCCCTTTCTTTACCCATCAAGTTGTGCAACCCTATGATTACCCCTTTACCCACCCTCAAACCTCTGCTCTTACCCTTCCCCCCACTGGATCCTCACACTCATTTTACTAGTTATCTTTCTTTTTCTACAATAATGGCCCTTATTGGACTGAGTTAGTTCACTTAGCATAATGCTCTCCAGTTCCACCAAAGTTATGTAATAATTTTTAAATCATTGCTCCTGCATGCTGTGTAGTATTCCATCATGTGACTGTACCATAATTTCTAAATCCATTCAATTGTAGTTGGACGTTTGGGCTGTTTCCATATTCTTGTGACCGTGAATAACCCTGTTATGAACACTGGTGTACAAATCTCTATCTGTGTTTCATTTCTCATTTTCTCAGGGCATATTCCAAGCAGTAAAATAGCTGGCTTATATGGAATTTCTATTTTCAGCTTTTAAAGGAAACACTAAACTGCATTCTGGAGTGGTTGTACCATTTTACAATACCACCAACAGTGTCTAAGAGTTCTTATCTCACCACATCCTCTCTAAGATTTATTACTTGCTGTCTTGTTAAACTTTGCCATTGCTAGTGGGATGAGATGGTATCTCATCGTGATTTTGATTTACATCTTTCTTATTTCCAGGGATTTTGAGCATTTCTTTGTGTGTCTGTTTGCCATCCAAATATCTTCTTCTGTGAAAGGTCTTTCCATACCTTTTGCCCATTTTATACTTTTGTTATCAGTCTTTTTCTTGTGGAGGTTCTGTAGGATTCTGTAAACTTTTGTTACAAAACCCTTGTCTGAAATGGTATTGCCAAATTTTTTTTCCAGTCAGTAAGTTTCATTTTCACTATGTTGGAAAATGCTTTTGATGTGCTCAGGGATTTAATCTTTACAAGGTCCCAGCCATCAGTTTTATCCTCTCCTGGTTGTATATTTCTGGCTTTGTATTTGTCAGCCTTTTTATACTATGAGTTAGGCCTTCTAAGTTTTGTCCTACTTTGTCTATTATAATCTCTATGTTTTGGGGATTAACACCTCTGTCTCTGGTCCACCTTGAGTTGATTTTTTTGTATGGTGAGAGGTTTGCATCCTGCTTCAGCTTTCTTCCAGTAGTAGTCTAGTTTTGCCAGCACCATTTGTTGAAAAGGTTGTTATTTCCCCATTTGATAGGTTTTGTTTCCTGGTCAAATGTCAGTAGATGGATTAATTTCTGGGTTCTTGATTCTGTTCCATTGGTCTATGTGCCTGTCATTGTACCAGTATCATTCTGTTTTGGTTATTACAGCTATGTGGTAGGTTTTGAGATCAAGGTGTGCTGTGCTTCCCACTTCGTTCTTGTTTTTCAAAAGTTCTTTGCTTATTCAAGGTCTCTTTCCTCTCCAAATAAACATGACATTTGCCGTTTCTCTTTGAAAAAGGAATTTGGTATCTATATTGGGATTGTGTTAAACATGTAGACTGCTTTGGTAATATTGTCGTTTTTACTATATTGAACCTTCTATCCACAAACAGGGAACATTTCCATCCCACCCCACCCCCCACCTTTTTTTTTAGGTCTTTTATTGTATCTTGCAGAAGTGTTTTGTAGTTTTCTTTGTAAAGGTCTTTCGTGTTTCTAGTTAAGTTTATTCCCAAGTCAAAACCTTAATCACTTATACAATAAGTCTCTACATTACTATATGAATTAAAAACCAGCCATATTCATAGTTAAATCAACAAAAACCTTAACACATAAAACTTTCAAGGCATTAATAGTTTTAACTTCATTATCCATCCTTAACTTATTCATGTGCATATGGCCAAGGCCTTTGTCTTTGTCTCAGGCCAAACGGTGCTTCATTTTTCTTTTCATTTTAGTAGCAGCCATTTTAACTGCATTTCCCAAGCCGCTAACATTAAGGCTTACAAAAATCTCACCTTGTCTTCATAAGGATTCCTACTTTTGACATCAGTTGAACAAAGAACAAGAGCTACATGAGTATGACCATATCTGACCTTTACCACCTTCCAACTTCTCAAAGGGGAACTGCCCCCATCAACATCATCAACAACACAAAACCAATTCCAACACAAAACCAATGAGGTCACACATGTCCCTCATGCTCCCATACCTCTTTCTACTCCTCTCTACACCAATCTTACTATTTCGCTGGGTCTAAAGGCTTCTGTGATAGTTTACAGACAACACAGAACCGTAATAGAGAAGTTAAAAGGTTATAATCCAGGTTAGTAGCAGAATACAGTCAGAACAGCTTCTAAAATGTACTCATAGGCACCTCAGCCTTGAGCCTCACTGCTTAAGGCCAGTGTTACAAAGGTTTCAGTCCTGCCAATATTGGCTTTCCCTTGGTCCCCCACCACTTATCCAACAAACTTGGGCAAATGCTCTTAGCTTAGCTTTGTTTCTGTCTGTGGAGTGTAGCAGTTCCAAGGTTATCCCTATCTCATCGTTGCTCTCTGGTTCTCTGCTTTCACTATGACTGCTGCTTCTGTAATTCTAGCTGACATTGCTGCTGTTAAGTCTAGCTGCCACAAGAATGTCTAGTCCTGAAGCGTGTTTAATGCATGCCTACTTCTCCTTTGCTGGTGGTGAGACTCCCTCTTTGCTGTTAGATCCCTTCAATTTAGGGGGTGAGGCTAGCCGATCCTCTTGTGAATTTATGAGAGGAGAAAATCCTCTTGTGGATTAGTGAGCCAATCCCCTTGCATACAGGGTAACGAGCCCTGCTCTCATGGTCTTGCTTATTCACACTGCAAAATCAATTTTTTAATGGCTAGGAAAGTAAATTTGAATTATAAACTTCACAGAAACCAAACAGATGGTTCCACTTTTACAAAGACAGTCTCTTCTTTTGTCTTTTTTTAAAATTTTTCCTTCTTTCCTTTTATGCTTGCCCTTTTTTGAATGTGAATCTCTTCATTCAAAAGTCAATTTGTGGGTCCACAAATCTTTTCAAATGCAAATATCTTCAGACCACTGGGTGGGACTCAATCTTTCCCCTCAACCAAGTCCCAGCACTCAGTACCAGATTCAACTTTTAACAAGCATGTCTCCAGGACAACTCTTTCCTTTTAACACTTTAAATCAAGTATTGGCCAAAGGCAGAATTATACCCTTTCTAAACCTATAATATCTAGTGTTCATTTATATTGTACAGTTTTTATCTCCTTCCACTTTTTAAAATTAATTTGCATATAACCACCCTTACATACTGCGTTTTATCCACACACATTCTACCCCACACAACCCCTCATACACACTGTACTTCATTCAATTAACTACAGAGTGGTAAGAATCTGCACTACAATCCTGAAAGCACACAGTTCAAATCTACCAGCTGTTGTGTGGGAGAAGGATGAGCAGTCTCCTCATATGTGATTAACTACCTCTAAAAACCCACTGGAGGATCAGCTATGGGTTGGTTTCAACTTGATGGTACACAACAACAACATCCATGTTCACTATCACTCTGTCCCTTCAAGACTTCACTGAATCTCCCCTCATTCAATCTCACTACCCATCCCAAAACTTACACCATCCCAGTGATCATCTCTCCTTCTCCCTTTTCTGCCCTCCCTTTCGCCTTTTTTGTTTTCTTGCAATAGTTTGTATTTCATTCATGTACATTGTGTTTTATACAATCTTTCATTTACACTATGTTTCATATAGTCACTCATACACATTGTATTTTGTATAATGATTTAGCATTGATCTGTGTCTGTTCTTTGAATCTCTCCTATTCTTTCATTTGTCTTGCCCCAGTCCACCCATTAAACTCTGCTACCCTAGTGATTCCCTTGCTTCCTTGGACAGGAAGTCATCGGCACTGAAGATATAATGCTGAGGGGGCTGGAACCCTCTCCCTTTGCCTCTGTGCATAACAGGGACCAGGACCACAGGTTCAGTCCTCACTAAGAAATGGAAGATGCTTCCTCTTTTTCTATCCCCTTTCCCTTTCTCGTTTTGGACAATTGTACACATTTTGCTAGTTATCCTCTGATTTTTACAATAATGGTCTTATGCAATATTTGTCTTTATAAGACTGAGTTTACTCAATGTAATGCTCTCTAGTCTCTCCCATGTTATATAGTATTTTACACAATTGTTGCTCCTTAGTGCTGCATAGTATTCCATTGTGCAAATGAACCACAGTTTCTCTATCCATTCAATTTTTTTTTATGGGCATTTGGGCTGTTTGCCTTTTTGCATTTTCTTGCTATTGTGTGAATAACTCTGCTATGAACATAGATGTACATATCTCCATTCCTGTCTTTATTCTAAATTCCTTTGATATATTCCCAGGAGTGCAATAGCTAGGTCATATGGTTCATACGCTCAGTTTTTTAAGGAAATGCCAAACTGTGTTCTAGAATTATTGTATAATCTCCAACACCAGCAGCAGTGCATGAGAATTAATGCACACATCTAACAAAATATTCTAAATAGGCATTCTAATATTCTTATTATGTAGTCAAAGGTCCATGTAATCAATATCCATATAATGCCAATTTCTGTAATTTGCATCCCTGGTTAGGAATTGGCTGCTGCCTGAAAACTCATGAGTTTGAACTACCAGGACTTCCCCAAGAAAATTAGAACAAATGGAGATTTGTATCCCAGTGTTCATAGCAGTGTTATTCACCATCATAAGAACATGGAAACAGCTCAAATGTCAAACCAAAATTGAATGGATTGCGAATTTGTGGTACATTCACACTATGGAAAACTACGCAGCATGCAGTAACAATGGTTATGAAAAAACATTACATAACTTGAGAGAGATTAGAAAGCATTAAGTGAACTAACTCAGTCCCATCAGGACAAATACTGTGTAATATCATTATTATAGAAATATAAAGATAAATAGTAAAATGACTATGAGGATCCAAGGGGGAAGGGTAGGAGCTGAGGGGTGAGGACAGGTTGGGGTGGCGGTAATCACAAGGTCACACAATTTGATGGGTAGAGGGAAAGACAAAGGAAATGGGAATGATTCAGTGTGAAAAACAATGTATATATACCAAGTTTGTAAGCAAACTAGTATAAAATAAAAGTTTTATTGAAGGGGGAGAAAAGAAAAATGAATTTAGAGCCTAGAGAACCAATTGTATTTTGTCCTGTACGGACCTGTGAGTCAGAATGGACTCAATGGCCAGGGTGTTCAGTTATTTTGTATAGTGACAAAATGGTTTAAGTATTGGAATGCTAACTGAAAGGTCAGTGGTTCACATTCACTAGCCAAGGGAGATAATGAGGCCGTTCCTCCCATAAAGATTTACCTCAGATACCAAATAGAAGCTCAGAGTCCACTCAATAGTACTGGGCTTAGATATATATTCTATTTATGTCTGCTGGGGCTTTAACTTTGTGTTTTCTTAGCTGCTAGAAATGTGAATTTTGTTTGCTGTCCCGATGTGCTCTTCTAGGAGTCTCTTCTTAGTCTTGCTATAGATCTTATTACACCACAGTATTTTAAGAGTTGGTTTCCCTTCCTTCTCATCATTATAATTTTATATCCAGCATTTATGGAGGCAGTGGTTTTTCACCCTGCACATATGCTTTAATCTCCTTGGGAGTTTTTTAAAGACGGAAATGCTTGCCTATTAACAGGGAGTATTTTGGTGGTCTAGTCGGCAGGAAGTTTTGCTGCCAGCCCAAAGGCCCACCTCTCCAGCAGATCAAATCCGCCAGTGGCTCCTGGGAAGAAGGAAGGACAGTCTCCTCCACTGCCTTTTACAGCCTCAGAAAACCCACTGGAGCATCACTACGAGTCAGTTCTAACTCAATAGCAATGCATTTTTGAGTAATGAGGGCAATAACAGAGGTTTTGAGTGGAAATGGACCAACTCTTTTTTTCTTTAGTTTTGCTTATGTTTTTAGTTTTTCTTTTGGCACAGTTAAATTACTCAATAGATAGAAAGGCTTTTGGGGGAAGTAATTGGCCTCACTCTGATTTTAGTTTTACTCATCTATTTACTCTCTTTCTTAATAATTCAGTTGCAACCAAAAGAACTATGAATTTTGACAGACTGAATAAGGAGAACACTTAAAATCCAGATTTATAGAAATCCAAGGCCCTGAAAATAACATTATCCTAGCTGAGAGAAGAGATTTTAAACTAGAAGGGGGTGACGATTTAGTGAGAAATTGAATAGCACTACACTTCAAAGAAGAAATGTAACTTGAGTTCTCAAAGAACTCCAGGTGCCTCCAATAATGTTGGCTAGGAACCTGGGTGTGGAAGCTAGACTCTGGATCAAGCTCAGAAATAGTGTGAGGGAGTCACTCTGGAGACATGGACATACAAGCTCTAGCAAGGGATGGATACCAAGGAGTAGCTTTGGATAAGGGTTTTTCAAGATGCACTCAGCCTCCAAAAGAAGTAATATGTTGGCAGTTGGCTTTCTAGATCAGAGACAGGGACAGTGATGTACAGATGCAGAGGCCTTTGAAAACTAAGAATTCCTTTCCAATTGTTGTTATGTGTTGCCTGTGATTCATAGTGACCCTATGGACAACAGCTCTGAAGCCTCTTCTATCCTGAACCAGTCTCACTGACTCAGATACACCTACTCTCACTGCCCCAATTCCTGTATCAACTCATCCCTTCCTCTCCTGTGCTGTCCCTCCACCCTTCCAAGTAAGATGGCCTTCTCCAAGGATCAGTCTCTCTTGGCCATGTGCCCAAAATATGTGAGACATAGCTTAAGATTCTGTTCTCCAAGGAGAAACTTGGTTTCACCCTCTCCAAGATAGACTTGTTTCCTCAGCAGTCTATGTTCAGTACTCTTCTCCAGCACCACAACTCAAAGGCATTGATTCTTCTTTCATCCTTAGTCATTGTCCATTTCTCTGATGCATAGCAAGTAATTGCAAAGACCATGGGCTGGACCAGGCACATCTTAATCTCCATTGTTGCTTCTCAGTGCTCTGGAAAGGTCCCTGACAGCAGATTTTCCCAGTGCAGAGTTAAAAAACACTGAGACCCAGGAAGTACAACTGCTTTCTCTATACGAATTGAGAGTATAATTGAGGTGGGAGAGAGTGGAACAGCAACAATAGAGAGGCTAAGATTTTTTTAAATCAAATTTTATTAATTTTAATGAACATTTACAGAGATTTGGGGTTTCCATTCATTCACTGTTGCACTGAGGCTAAGATTTTTAAACATGTATCTCTTTATCACACAAGTTTGACAGCATTCTTCTCTGCTTTGTTGCCATTTTGTGATCTATATGTAATATATTTCAATATACAAATATCACTGTATATGCTGAGAATCAGGCATTTGAATGTGGGCCTTCAGAGGGTATACTAGCATACCACCCACCTGTGGGAGTGAAATACACTGCTTTGCCAACGACTCTCAAAATAGTATCTAGGTTGTGCTGTTGGTTGGTATAAACAAGTTGCTTTTGACCAGTAGAACCTCACGAACAGCACTGTAGGGTTTTCTTGGCTGTAATCTGTAAGGAAGCAGATCAGCAGCCCTTCCTTTCAATTGGCAGCCAAGCACTAACCAGGGCTCCTTATATTGGTTTTCACTCAAACGTCATTGAGTTAGAGCCAAATCATCCCTGAGTCACCAGTGGATTTCTGAGGCTGCAAGTCGCAAGGGGAAAGTCTCCATCTGTCTCCAGCAGAGTGGTTAGGGGAGATGTAGGGTAGCAGGGAGCTGTGGCCTTCGGTTTAGCAGCACAGCTCCCCACGGATTTGGCCACTAGAATTCACTGCATTGATTGCAAGTGTGTCAAACAGGAATTCAAAATAGCTGCTTCAAACAGCTACTATTCTGCCTTGGCCAGTAGGACTCAGTATAGAAGCAAAACTATTTAATAACTAGTATTTGGAGATAGGTGCTTTGGAACAGTACCAACGCAGTTCAAAAGGTAATTACAGTAGAACCATGTGCTCCTAAACGCGGCTCCTAATAGTTGAAAGAAACCAACACAGTTTCAGAGAATGCAGATCCTAGAGGAGGCTGGGGCATTTTTAGCATGCCCTGCCCACGTCCCTAGTGTTGGCAGACACAAGCAAGGAAAGGCTAATTTTTTTTTTTTAATTTAGATTGTTTATTTTTCATTTCAATGAACATCTACAGAGATTTTGGAATTCCATTCATTCATTGTTGCACCCTTCTCCCCGCACAAACC
>NW_006399979.1:2662407-2664115 GCF_000299155.1 Elephantulus edwardii | reverse complement strand
AGGATTTTAAGTCAGGGAGTGAGATGCCTCCTACCGTTTTTCTATTTTTAAGGAGTGCTTTGCTTATTCGTGGCTTCGGAAAGGCTAATTTTAAGGTGAGGATTATTTGGGAACATAGTTTGGGTTCAGAGACAAACAGTTGCTGAGAAGTGTTTTTTCGTGATTTGAGGCTCTGCAGAAGCAGAGGAGATGCTGCCAGTGGTCTGTAGCCGGTGGCAGTGCCAACTGCACTGAGCTCCTCCTGAAGTCCAGGGTACAGAGACATACTGTTAAAGCTAGAAAGAGAAGGAGTTTACTTGCTTCTCAATGGCAAAATAAATAAATAAATAAATAGATAAATAAATAAATAAATAAATAAATAAATAAATAAATAAATAAATAAATAAAAATAAAAGACAAGAAAAAAGTTCAGATATTGAACAAGCTGAGAGATTTTCTTCCATTCATCACCAAGCTGTATATTTTTCTGTATTTATAGGCTAATCATACTTTCGTCAGCTATCAATTTAAGCACAACAATCTCAATTTCTAGTAAAGGAGACAGTTAAAATAATTTTTCTGGTTGTCTCTTCAGCATTTTAACAACCTCAGTCTGTAATAGGCTGTAGTAAGATTGCTTCCCTTCCCCAGATATGCCCAGATCCTTATTCTCAGCATACAGGAAATATGTTGTTTCACATGGCAAAAAGATCTTTGTATATGTTTGGAAGTTAAGAATTTTGGAGATGAGAAGATTTTTCTGGATTATATGGCTGGATTCAAAGTAATCTTCAGTACTCTTATAAGGAATACAGAGAAGCTGGAGAATTCAAGGTGGAGATCTGTCCATAGCAGCAGAAACCAGAGTAAGGAAGATGAAAGAATGATGGGCCAAGGAATGCAGATAACATCTAGAAGCTGATAAAGGAGCCAATCTTATCTTGTGTCTCTGAGAGGAACATGGTATTATTATATGCCTTGGAGTCAACTATGACCCACAATGACCATATGAAAGCAACGTAGAACTCTGCCTTATCCTACACCATTGTCACAATATCCATCATGTTCAAGCTCATTTTTATAATCACTGTGCCAATCCATCTCATTGAGGATCTTCTACTCTACTCTTCTCAGTCATGTCTTTTGCCAAGTACTGGCCCTTCTAACAGCATGCCCTAAGTATGTGAGGCCGACTTTCATTATGCTTACCTATAAGGAGCACCGTGGTTACACTTCCCCTAAGACAAACCTATTTGGTTTTTTTATTGGCAGGTCATGAGATATTCAGTTGACATTTTCTCTGACACTGCAATTCAAAGGCATTGATTCTTCTTTAATCTTCCTTATTCATTGTTTGACTTTCATATGGATAGGAAGCATTAGAAAATACGATGACTTGCTTCAGGTACACCTTAATCTTTAAACTGACATCCTTGGTCCTTAAGAAGGAACAGAGCACTGTGAGGAGCTATGAGCTATCAAAGAAAAAGACAATATTTTTTTCTTTTTAACTCCATAAGACCAGTCCTTTGAACAGTTCTTTGTGTTTTGATCATTTGTTGAGAATTTCCATTTCTGTCTCAGATATACTGACTCAAAATTATAATACAATCCCCAGTTAAGTTGTACTGATGATGGTATGCATAGGAATCAGATCGACTACATCTGTGGAAGGAACCGCTGGAGAAGCTCAATATCAGCTGTGAAAACTAGGCCGGGGGCTGATTGT
>NW_006399979.1:2657064-2660467 GCF_000299155.1 Elephantulus edwardii | reverse complement strand
GGATTGATTCGGTGACTGGGATAATCGGGATGGGTGTATCAGAGGCAGTGCAGTTGGCGCGGGATAGAGCAGGGTTTAGGGCTGTTGTGCACAGGGTTGCTATGAGTCGGAAATGACTCGACGGCACATAACAACAACAATGTATGCATAAGACTCATCTGAGGGGTCACATTAAAATGTAGATTCTGATTCAATACATTTGGGGTTGTTGTTGTTGCTATGTGCCCGTCGAGTCACCTGCAATTCACAGCAACCCTTTGTACAGCAGCTCTGAAGCCTGTCCTCTTCTGAGCCAGACTCATTGACTCCGACACACCTATCCCCATTGCCCCAGTTACTATATCAATCCACCTCATCCAGGGTCTTCCTCTCCTGTACTGTCAATTCTCCGTGTGGGATTGAATCACACTGAACTATTTCAAAATCCTGCATTGGACCCATATGAAAAAATAACCAAAAAACTTCACATCCACAACTGCAATAAGTGTGTCTCCTTAAGACATTTACATGAATGGGAGTGCTTCACCATCCATCTGTGAACAGAAGTAAATTATAGAGTTCTTCTGAGCAATGCTGGTCTAAGTATCTGAACGTTTAAAGGTGTCAAGGAATCTGATATCACAAAGGCTTTTCTTCTAAGCCAAGGATACATCTATGCCTGAACTTCAGTATCCTTAGCTTGGGTTTCTGCTTCTCAACTCAGGCCTCTTGGGAGGTTTACAGGTAGGTCTGCAATCTGAATTTGCCAAATTTTCTAGCTTCTATCTGGTGGCCTAATGGGTAGAGAGTTACACTGCCAACTCAGAGCCAGGAGGTTCAAATCCACTAGCTGCTTCATGAGAGAAAGATGGGCAGTCTCTGCCAGTGCAATTTACTTTAAAAACCCACTGGGGGGGGGGGATCCCCACTGAAAGGTCAGCTATAAATTATTTGTGACCCAAAGGCAGTGAATTGAGTTTTGAAGTTTATCTTCCAGGAATCATCCAGAATTGCACATAATAATTTCTTCTCTCACAGGAAAGCTTTATGGCACCCAGCTCTTTTCCTTTGGAATGATATCAAATCCCTGAGAAGGAAAAATAGATAATGTAGTCAGCAGCAAATAAAAATGCTGGAGGCTCAAGTATACCAAGAGGGTCCTCTGAAGAAATGTCTGGTAATCCATGTTCACAATAACAGCAGTTGAAAAGCCCATGGAGAACAAGTCTATTCTGACACACGTGGGGTTGCCATGAGTCAGAATTGAGACAACCTTGTGACAATAATGTGTGCCAACTCCTACTTCTGAGTTAACTTTCATGATATTTGATGTGATGGCCTTCTGAGCTTGGTGCCACACTGTGTCATCACACCATATCCTTGGTAAACATCTCCACGAATGGAATAATACCCAGGGAAATAGTTCTCATGTCTACTTTGGTCAAACTGCTATTGATGACAAAATAAAGAATACCAGGCATTTTGGTTGCTCCTTAGGATGTGTGTCCCAATGCAATGATGATAGCTCATTCATACTCTTAGGCAAAACCATGTTGATGTGATGGAAATTATGATTGTGAATATGACTTTTAAAGCAGTTGCCAAGCCCGGGCCCTCCTTGAAGGAGATGGGGGTAGCCAGCCTCGATTGTCCTCACCCACTATTCTCACTTTGTCAGGACCATAGCGGCTAAAACATGCATGGACATTTTGAAAGGCTCCCTGAAGAATTAGAATGTGAAGTTAAGCATTCAAATGGGAAACTGACAATTTTAATGGACAGGTAAAAGCCTATGCTAAGAGTTTTATGATAATTATATCCTTTGATCTTCACAATAGTTCTTTAATTATGTACCATTAATATTCCCATTTCACTGAAGAGGAATAAAGGCATGACAGGACCACAAACTTTGCCCAAGATCACACAATAAATAAGCAATAAAGCTAGGAAGAGTCAAGCCAGACTTCAGAGCCTAAAATATATTACCTCTCCATTACCTGAGCAGAGCACAGGTGGTGAATCCAAGCACAGCAAAATGCCCATTACTCAACAAATGTTTATTGAATGAGGGCATGAATACAAAAATGATTGACAATAGATATTTGCGAAGTAATGTGTAAATGAATCATTATCCCTGGCGAGAAGCTGCACTACAATCCTCAAGGCATGTGGTTCGAGGCCACTAGCTGCTCTGTGGGAGAAGGATGGGCAATCTCCTCTCGTGCAATTAACTGCCTCTGAAGACCCGCTGGAGGGTTGGTTCCGTCTCTATGGTACACAATAACAACATCATTTAGCAAGTAAGTGTTCCGTTAAGATAGTATTGCTAGATGTGGCCCCAGTAAATTACTTGTTGATATACAAATTCTCCTATATGCTACTTTGTCTACATGTTCATTTACGAAATTTTTGCTCTAGATCTTATTTTTTCTTTTTTTCAGTGTTGTTGTTGTTATGTACTGTCAAATCAGAACTGAGCAATAGTTGACCCTTTAGTGTGTTTTCAGAGACAGTAAATCACATGGGAGGAGACTGTCCATCCTTCTCCCATGGAGCAGCTGGTGGATTCAAACCAAATGCCTTTAGGTTGGCAATACAGTTAGGCCACCAGAACTCCATTATTCAATGCCATTTGTTTTCTTTTTATTGTTGTAGTTCTTAATTCTTAAGACAAAAGCTTAAGATTTTAAAAACCAAAATACTAACAGTAAAAGTATTAGCATTTTCATCCTCAAGTACATAAAAGATCTACTAATTTTTGAGTCCTCCTGTATTAAAAGCTCCTTAGGTATGTAAGTTCCAAAGTCATGTTTTACCTAAATAGTTGAACATTTCATTCTTTTTAAAAAACATTTGATTGTGGTATGGGTCAAAGTTTATATGGCAAATTAGTTTCCCATTCAACCATTTATATATGTTTTGTTTCATGAAATTGGTTATATTCCCCTTAATGTAGCAATACTCTTCCCACTTTTTCTCAGAGTGCTGTATTTCCCTTTATATTTCTTAAAAAAAATATTTTTTTTTCAGGTAGGCCAGAGCAAAATCAGCCTGTCATGATTAAAGTAAATAAATAATTGTGATTTGGTCACATAGTTTTCTTTTAATATTTTTTTCCATTTTGTTGTTGTCAAGCATATACACAAAAACATACACCAACACAACACTTTTTACATGTACAATTTAATGACATCAATTATGTTCTTCCAGTTGTAGAACCATTCTCACCATCATTTTATGACTTTTTTCTTCCCTCTTTGATATAAACTTACTGCTCCCTAAAATTCCTATCCAATCTTCCACGTCTCAACTTGATCTCATAAAGTAAGCTCTTTAAAAAGTATAATACTTAAAGCAGTCCTTTTTTATTAGGAAGATTAAACTATTTTTTCAGTGTTTTTTAAAAAATATGTTTAATTGAATT
>NW_006399979.1:2649004-2656964 GCF_000299155.1 Elephantulus edwardii | reverse complement strand
TTTAATTATATTTTATTAATTTTAATGAAAGTTTGCAGATTTTGGATTTCCATTCACTCATTGTTGCATTTTTCTCCCTGCGTAACCCCCCCCACAAGCTCACTCTTCTCTTTGAAAAGTAAAAGAAAAATTCTTTCATTTTTTATAAAATCCCTTCCCCCAAGTCCACTCCACTATGCAGCCTTCATTCTGGACTCCTGTCATGACAATAATACCTAATCATAGATCCCTTTTAAATAGTTCTCTCCCTCATCTGTTTCAATGCAGTATACATAATTTATCCCATCTTTCTCAGTCTCTCCTAACCCCGATGTCAGTCCCTTTTTACAACAGTGACACTATGCAGTATTTGTCCTTTTGTGACTGAGATATTTCACTCACATTATGCTGACCCACTGGAGGGTCAAAATCAGTTCCAACTCAATGGCACACAACAACAACAACGTACAATAGCTCTGAACCTTGTCTTATCTTGAGCCAATCTCACTGTCTCTGAAACACCTACCCCAACTACCCAAGTTATTGTCGATCCATCCCCAACTACCCAAGTTATTGTCGATCCATCTCCTGCAGGGTTTTCCTCTTCTATTCTGTCCCTCTGTCCATCGAACTATGGCATCCAAGGACTGTTCCCTTCTGCTGACATGCCCAGAGTATGCATCTGGAGATTCATAGTCCTTGCCTTGAAAGTTCACCGTGGTCTCACCCTCTCTAGGACAGACCTGATTCTTCTCTTGGCAATCCATGGTATGTTCAATACTCTTCCCCAGTACCACAACTCAAAGACAACAAACAATTCATCTTCTGTCATCCATATCCTTCTCCTATTCCTGATTATCCTTTCTATATTATTCTGATGAATAGAGATAATTTGTTGGTTTGTGGCTTTTTGCAAGCTTTGAAGACTCTGCTTTATACACAAAATAGAAAGTAGAAGAGAAACCCTAAACATATTA
The DNA here is from genome assembly GCF_000299155.1 of Elephantulus edwardii. Classification (NCBI taxonomy): domain Eukaryota; kingdom Metazoa; phylum Chordata; class Mammalia; order Macroscelidea; family Macroscelididae; genus Elephantulus; species Elephantulus edwardii. The sequence goes on along the minus strand of NW_006399979.1, from coordinate 2,656,008 downwards.
TTATGCCAATTAACTGGGATATTCAGTGAAACCAGGAATCCTATATTTTTAAACCAGTGACTCAAATCATGAGGTGTTTCGTTTATGTAGGTAGCCTAAGTAGCTACCTTTTTACCCCTTTTGCAATTTCCATGTAAATATTTCTATGAAATAGCATTTGCCAATTTAATTTTTTGCAGGATTCTTGTTTGTTGGAAAGCTCTGGTGATACAGTTAATAAGACATTGCATTGCTAAACCAGGGGTTATGCCTCTCTAGTAGTTCAAAATCCACCCATAATTACATAGGTGAGGGTGGGCTTTCTCTTTCCATGCTATTCATGGCCCATAAGAATCCACTGGAAGATCAACTATGAGACTATTCTGACTTGAACACAATGAATGTGAGTGATTTAATGACAGTGATTACAATAATCATCTGTGCAACTCTGCCCTTAATCATTACCACTTTGCCACACTTTCCCATGTTTGGTAGCCACTGTTGTTTGTTATTGTTGTTATATGCCATAAAGTCACTTGTGACTCATAGAGACCCTATGTACAAGATCCCTAAATCCTGCTCTATCTTGTGCCAACCTCACTGTCTCTAACACACCTACTCCCATTACCCCAACCACTGCATCGATCCATCTCATCGAGGGTCTTCCACTCTTGTGCTGTCCCTCCACCCTCCCAAACATGACATTCCTCTCCAAGGACTGGCCACTCCTTGCAACATGCCCAAAGTATGTCAGAAGAAGCTTCAGAATCCTTGGCTCCAAGGAGCAGCCCAGTTTCACCCGCTCCAGGACAAACCTGTTTGTTCTCCTAGCAGTCCATGGTATAGTCAACACTCTTCTCCAGCACCACAGCTCAAAGGCATCAATTCTCTATCTATTGTCCCTAGTCACTGTCTAGCTCTCTGACACACAACACACAATAGCGAAGACTATGGCCTGGATCAGGTGTACCTTAGTCTTCAGACTGATGAGGTTGCTCTTCAGTACCCTGGAGAGGTCCCTGACAGCTGACTTTCCCAGTGCAATTCTTCTCTTGATTTCCTGGCTGCTGGTGCCACGAGTGTTGCTTGTGGAGCCAAGCAAACCAAAACTGTTAACAATCTCAATTTCTTTTCACCATCCATAATGATGTTGCCAATTGGCGCAGTGGTGAGAATCTTTGTTTTCTGGATGTTGAGCTTCAATCTGTTTTGAAGGCTGCAGCTAATAAACTTTTGTTTTTATATACACATTTTATTATCTTTTCATATAAGTGATCTTCTGCAATTAATAGCCTCTTTTAACTGACTTCTTTTGCTCAGCATGTCTTCAATCTCCATCCGCACTGTAGCATGTATCAAAGTTTCATTTCCCCCCCATTGGCTGAGTAGTGTTCCATTGTATGTCTGTATCACATTTTCTTTATCTTTCAACTAGTGATTCACATTTAATTGTTTCTACGTCTTTTGGTCGAGGGAGGAAGACCCTTAACTAGATGGGTTGACACCATGACTATAACAATAGAGTTGAAAATGATGGAGATTTTGATGATGACACAGGATAAGACAAGGTTCGGATCTGTTGTTCATAGGGTCACTTCTTGGCACCTAACAACAAACACTTTTTTATTAATGTGACTAGTGCGTCCACAAACACTCGTAGTGCAGAAGTCTCTGAATCTTTGCTCTTCGCCTTTTGGTACCTAAAAATAGATTTGCTGGTCCATATGACAGTTCTTTGTAAAATTTTATTTTGATTTTTTTTTTAGCAACTATTGTTGTTGTTGTTATGTGCCGTCGAATTGCTTATAACTCAGAGACTCTATTTACAAGACCCTAAACCCTGCTCTGTCCTGTGCCAATCTCACTGCCTCTGACTCACCCACCTTGATTACCCCAGTAATCAATCCACCTCATAGAGGGTCTTCCCCTCCAGCACTGTCCTTTCATCCTCCCAAGCATTATGTCCATCTCCAAGGATTGGCCCCTCCTTGAAACATGTCCAAAGTATGTCAGACAAAGCCCCAGAATCCTTGCCTCCAAGGAGCAGCCCAGTTTAACCCTCTCCAGGATAAACCTGTTTGTTTTCTTAGCAGTCCATGGTACATTCAACACTCCTCTCCAGCACCACAACTCAAAGGCATCAATTAATTCTCCTTCTGTCCTCCCTAGTGATTGTCCAATTCTCTGACAGATAACAACTGATTGGCAAGACCATGGCCTGTATTACGTGCACCTTAGTCTCCAGAGTGACACCATTGCTCTTCAGTACTCTTCAGTACCAAATATGCCATTGCGTCTATCCCACCTGAATTTCAGAACCATCTTAGGAACAGGTTTGAGGCCTTGAAGACTAATGAACGAAGACCAGATGAGTTGTGGGACGATATCAAGAGTATCATCCAGGAAGAGTGTGAACACGGTCATTATAAAGACAGAGGAGAAAGAAAAGGCCAAAATGGATGTCAAAAGAAACTCTGAATATTGCACTGGAGCACAGAGAAGGCAAAGCAGAAGGAAGCTGAACAGAAGATTTCAGAAGGCAGCACAGGAAGACTAAGTAAAATATTACAATAGAATGTGCAAGGAGCTGGAGTCAGAAGGATTGTGTACTAAAATTAAAAGAATATAAAGAGAATATTGAACAGGAACTGAAAATTGCATTTTATATTGTGGTGGAAGGTGCTTTAGTGTCCAATAATTTTAAGAAAGATATCCTACTTATGCCGCTTTCCTCAATGAGTTTGAATGTAATTTAAAAATTATACACATGTTCCGTAGAGTTTATACCATTGCCACTTTAAAGTATTTCTTTTATCATACAAAGATTTTAGATCAATCTAACAGAGTTAAAAATTAGTCCAAAATAAGTAGAAATTTTTGGTTTTCCTGCTTTAGAAATACAATTAATTCTATTTATGGCTGGTGTGTCATTGTTTAAATGCAGTAAGTACTTAGTAGAATTATAGACCTGCAAAGAGATAAAATTTTAATTCACTTTGTAGTATATTCCTCTCAAAATTCTCAGTTAAATACTTTGAGATAGTGATTCTCAGCCTGCAAGATGCAAAGGATTCTTAGCTTTTCAGTATGACTGTTTACTGAATGGCTAAGATACCACACACAGAAATGCTTACGATCTCTCTCAAATGTGTATAGATATCAGTATGAGTCATAAACTGCCAATTAATTTAAAAGTGTTAGAGAACTCATTCTAACGTCTTTTTATGATATATTCTCCAATTTTGTTTTTCCATTTAATTTTTTGCTGTGCTTTGAGTGGGCATTTACAAAGCAAATTGGTTTTCCATTCAACCATTCATACACTTTTAAAAACATTAATTACAGTACTCACATTGCAACAGTACTTCTCATTTCCTCTTATCTTTTTATCTTATCCATTCCTACCTCCTGAACTTAATGGTGAGAGAGAGGGTATTAAATGATATTTCTTGAGATTAAAAATAGATACTCATTATTGAAATGTAGGGTACTTATGCAACTAAAGCAAAGAATTTAGCCATACCAGTGGTCGCTTCTGATATCTGTAAAGATGGAAGTAAATTCCAGCCCAAGTATTTGTGGAAGATCTATGCATTTCTCGCAGCTCAGAGTGACTGCTCTGTCCAAACAAATCCTAAACATCAACTACAGAAGCCTAATAGCAGCATTGCTTGAAACAGGACATTTGCCTAAAGACATTGTCCCACAGATAACAGCAGCCTTGAAAACCCAGTACCTTATGCCTTTGCTCTTAAATATTGCCCAAGACGTGTGAAAAGATGTTTTAAAACTGTTTTATATTTGCAGAGGAGCTAGTTGAGTTGCTGTTCAGTAATGTTAACTGGTTCCCTCATCCATTCCACAGGGCTGGTTCTTCCACTTGAACTTGTAATAGAATCTGTATGCTCATTGTGAATCACGTTTTTCAGACATAGGCAATCTTGGCATCTCGTTGCATGTCTAAAGGCATTGACAGAGAACAACACTAAGAAGTGTTCTCTCTTTTAAAAAAAAATATAAGGGAAAGTATAAGGGAATTGTGTTAATCAGGCCCATCATTGATTCTTCAGTCATTGGTGGACCAACAGTATTAGCAGCTAGAGGCAGACAAGAGCCAAGATATGTTTGCATAGCTAGATGACTGTCAATCTCTTCCTTGGGGATTACCACTACCATTTATTCAGAATTTACTAAGAACTAGTGACTGCTATGTATGTCATTATTACTAATTTCTCCCTATTTTCTTATTACAGCAACTAAGTGGAGAGAGCAGATGAAAACCCTGAGATTCTGAAAAGTTAGGTAGTTTCGGAGCGACTCAAGTTGGAAATGGTAAATTCACACGTAGATCCTGGAGTTGTTTAACATACGATTAGGCACTATATGTATGACAACAATTCAGAATAAAAGATGCACTGCAAAGTGGACTGGGGGAGTGGAGACAGAAGGAGGAGGAGGAAAATATGCAGTGATGAATGAATATTTTTTAAAACATTAAAATAGAACACCCCACAACAAAGCCTGTGTGTTCACAACTACTGGTGGCAAGGTCAAAGCCATGAGGTAGGTGGTAAATAGATAATTTTTCTCCATCTTCTTTGTTTTCCTGGCACCACTGGCCTGATTAACCAGTTGTCTTTAGGCTGAACCACAAATGAATGTAAAAGTAGAATTTCACTGCACAGGGTTTTCAATGGCTGAATTTTTTTGAAATAGATCTCCAGTCCTTTCTTCTCAAGCATGTCTGGATCAGCTTCAGTGTTCCTAGCACATTAGCCCTTTGCACCTCCTAAAGATTAAGTGAGAGAAAGATGAGTTATCTTCTGTGCAGTTTACAGCTTCTGAAACCTTGCTAGAGGAACAGCTATGATTTGGTTCTAACTCATAGGCACACAACAGCAACAAATGCTTCGAAGCATGACACCACCACTCCTGTATCGGGAGTCAGTACAATTTGATGGTTAAAAGTGAAAGTTTTGCCCTGAAAAGGAATGAAGTACTGATACATGCTACCATATGAATAAAACTGAAAATACAATGCTACATAAAAGAAGTCAGACACTGACTGAAATGTTCGACTTCTTGGAAATGTCCAAAATTGACAGATGCACAGAGACAGGAAGCAGATTCGTGGTATGTAGGGTGTAGAAGTAGCTGAGTGGTAAAAAACTGTGCCGTCAACCCAAACACAAGGTTCAAATCCACCAGCTGCTCTGCTGGATCAAAACTGACTATCAACTCCATGCAGTTTACTGTCTTTGGAAACCCATGGAGGGTCAGCTGTGAATCAGTTCCAACTCACAGCACATACATAACACAACTAACAGAGCTTAGTGGAGGAAATGAGGAGTGACTGCTTAATAGGTATGGGTTTTCCTTTTTAGGAAATTAAAACATCTGGAACTAGATAAGGCTAATGGTCATACAATATTATGAGTGCAATTAATGCCATGACTTGTTCACTTTATGTTATGTGAATTTTACCTCAGTAAAAACCAATGAGGGTCTTGGTATCACGCAGAGCTGAATTCAAGTTTTGAGTCTGCTACCTATAAAAAAACATTTTATGTCGTTTACCTGGCCTACTAAATATACAACCTCACAAATTGGTTGGCACTTGTCAGTCTCCTCCAATCACACGGCCAGATGGATGGGGTTGAATAATTGATCCCATCTGAGGCTCTGTGAGGAAAGAAGGGGCTTGAGTGGATGTTGGGCAGGCAGCTGTCTTAATCAGCTGGTTTTGCTGTAACAGATACCACAAAAAGATGGCTTTAAGAAAAGGAAACTTATTCTCTTATAGTCTAGGAGAATAGAAGTACAAAGTCAAGAAGTACAAAGGGAGCTCTGGTGGCCTAGAAGGGGCAAGAAGCTGTGTCGAGATCCCAAAGGCACACAGTTCAAATCCACCAGTTGGACCATGAGAGAAGGATGGGCAATCTCCGCCCGAGCGAGCTATTAACTGTCTCTTAAAACTCTCTAAAATGAATGAATGGAAATCCAAAATCTCTGTAAATGTTCATTAAAATAAATTAAAAAAAAACACCAACAAACCACACATACACACACACACACACACACACACACACACACACACACACACACAAAACCAGTTCTTGGAGAAAGGAGCTCCAGTGGCCTAGCGGATAAGAAACAAAATAAAACAGGCGAGCTCTGGTAGCCTAGTGGCACGAAGCTGTGCTGTAATCCCAGAAGTGCATGGTTCAAATCCACCAGATGTTCTGCTGAAGAAGGAGGGACAATCTCCTCCTGTACCAGTCAGATCTGATTTGATGGTACACACACAGAAAATGATAAATTAAAGAAATTAAAAAAAAAAAAGAAACGGAACAAAACAAAACAAAAAATACTCTCCGGAGGTCAGCGATGAGTTGGTTTCGACTCCAGGGTACATAAAAACAACTCTAAGGGAAGATCCTCTATGTTGTTCTGAAGGGAGATCCTTCTTTTCTTCAGCATCTGTTGGCCTGGCATTCATTCTCTGGAGATCTCTACATGTCTTGGCCTCCCCTGATGTCAAGGAGCTTCCTAGTGCAGGGATCTGAGTCTAAGAGGACTTGGACTGCTCCTTGCACTATTTCTTAGTGGTATTAAAGCCCTCCTCTCAGCTCTTTCCTCTTATCTCTTGTGAGATAAAAGGTATTATGGGCTACATTCCTAGGTTGAGGCCTCGGATGAGATTAAGGGATGTTTTATTCCATCCTTAATCCTTTTACAACTATTTCCTTCACTAGGTCTCTGGGTAGGGATGTTTCCCTCATTATGTCATCATTATGTATGCATACTTTTGGAAGACTCAATTCAGACAGCAACCAGTGGTATCTGCTACCTTGTGTACTTAATGATTTTCAAGTTTTAAAAATTTTCTATTTAAAAAAATTTTTTTAAATTTTCTATTTTTAGGTACATAGGAACTCATGCAATATTATTCAAAATGGTTGACTCTGGAGAACATTATGCTGAGTGAAATATCCCAGTCACAAAAGGTCAAATATTACATGATG
>NW_006399979.1:2643989-2648489 GCF_000299155.1 Elephantulus edwardii | reverse complement strand
AGAGAATAGTGCAACAATGAATGAATGGAAACCCAAAATCTCTGTAAATGTTTATGAAAATTAATAAAATATAGAAAAAAAAATTTATTTGCTTAAATTGGAATGTAAAATGGTGATTGCTTCTACTTATTTTCCCACATACCAACAATGTGTTTGAGAATGAAATATGAAAATTTCCTTCACAAACCCAGGTAAACAAGCAAAGAAATTTGATCCATGAGATTCTTATAATGAAATCAAGAAGTAGCTCTATTTCATGCATGAATTTTAATGAAAAATTAAACTCTGCCAGTAGTTCAGGTATACAGTTTAACACCACAGATTTCTGTCCTCATGGAACTCTCGTTTCCATTTTGGAGTCAGATGAAACACAGAGCACATAAATATACAGCATACTTTCATTAGTAGTACATATTATGAAGGAATAGAATGTGGAAATTCTTAAACTGTGACTTGATAAATAGAAGGACTCCTCAACTTTAGTTTATTGTTTCGTTCAACCCCTTGTTCTGATGAGGATGTTTGGGCAGCTCCATAAACACAGGAAGTCCCAGGAAGAATAATTCTGGTTTGTGGCATTTCACATTGTATGAAGGTGTGATGTTGTTGCTGATGTGCACCGTAGACTCAGAACTGACCCCTAGCTGACCCTCCAGCGGGTTTCAGAGTCTGTTAATCACACGGGAGGAGATTTTTCATTTTCAACTGGAGGCCTTGAACTGCCTGCCTTTGAGATTGCAGTGCAACTTCTTAGTAATAGGTTTCCTTGGTAGATATTTAAAAACCACCAACACCCTATCCCACTGCTGTGGAGCAGCGTCCAACTGATGATAATCCTTTGAGTTTCTGAGGTTATAAATCTTTACTTAAAAAGAGTGCCCATGTTTCTCTTGTGGCACAGTCAGTCAGTGGATTCAAACTACTCACTTTTAGTTAGCAATCCACTCTGTGATGCATCACACCACCAGATCTCCTTTGGCAGATATTAAGCCCTCTGGAAAATGAAACCCAGTGCTGATTTGAATCACAGGGACCCTCCATCAGGTTTTCAAGGCCTTAAGTCTTTATAGAAGGAGATTGCCAACCTTTTTTCTCAGAGCAGCTGGTAGATTTGAACTGCTTACCTTGCCTTTAGGCACTATGCCATGGGGCCTCTTTGGTACGCCATGAAAAGGTGCCCTGGTGGCATCACAGTTAAATGCTTGACTACTAATCAAAAGGTTGAAAATGAATGCCCATTCATTGAATCTGTAAAAAAAGTCATGGTGATCCACTCCCATAAAGATCACAGCCAAGAAAACTCTGCACAGACAGTTGATATCAAGTCAAGGTGAGTAAAAAATCATCTCAGCTCTTCATAACAGCAGGCCCCACAAAGGCCTAGTTGTTCTTTGCTGATTAAGATCTCTGTTGAGGTCACTCCTGGGGACTCCAACTACCCTATGGAAATTGCTTTACACATGAGGCTCTAGAATGTCTGTATTTCTCACCTCCCATTCCCACCCTGAAGACTTTAGAAGGCTATTTATTTGCATAACAGAGAAGATGTCACTTTATTGACTTTTCCCAAGAATGAATTTTTTAAGTCCTAAAGAAAATAAGCTTGTCACTTAAAAGCGAATAAAATAAAACCAATCTCATTCAACAAAACCTCTAGAAACAACCACATCTCATGACTTCCTTTGCAATCAATTAGAGATGTAGAAAATTATGCTGAGAGTGAGACAAGTTTATTGTTCAAAATGGCTTGCCTAGCCATTGACTGACTTTGCCATGTGGATGGGTAGGAAAATACGAAGAGGGCATGTTAGCCTATCCACAAGGCTAAGCTTGCCATTAAATTGAGCATATCCAGCAGAAGAATTTGAAGATCTTCCCCATCAGCAGAGAAAAAGTAAGAAAATGCAGCATATCCTTCAGGGTCAGACATTTTGCACCAGCCAGATAGGAGCAGCTGTGGCTGAGAACCAAAACCTGACGTGAGACAGAGGATTTTCCGTCTGCTACGCCACTGAAACCCAAAAACTTGGAGGACAGGGTGGAGAGAGCCATAATTGGCAGGACTGAGAGCTTTGAAACACAGCCTTTATCTGTGAGGCTCATGCCTGAGGCATCTGCAAGCACATTTTGGAAGTTGTCCTGACTGAGTTAGTGCGTTCTGCTGCTAACCTGAATTATAGCCTTTGACTTCCCTAGTATGGTTCCATGTGGTCTATGAGTTATTGCAATGGATTTTGGACCCAGTTAAGCTGTAAGGTTGGTCTTTAGATTAGCAGAAAGAGGTATGGGAGTGTGGGGGACATGCCTGACCTCATGAGAAGTGGTTTTTGCTGGAGGCAGTTCCCCTTTGTGGATTTGGTGAAGGTCAGGTACGGACATTCCCATGTGGCCCTTGCTCTTTTTACAAACAATTAATTATCAATGCTACTTGCACACCATGAGTTTTTTGTCCATTAAACAGCTCCCCAAAAGAAGTTGAAGACTGTTACCACAAGAGTCAATGAGAACTATTAATAAACAGGCTAATCCTCAGATTTCCTGCCAAAATTAAACTGTGGAAAGTTCAGTGGAGACACATTTTATATGAAGATTAAGTGATATACTAAAAAATATTAGAAACATTGAGGAAGTATTATTTCAGAGCTCAGTGGACTAAACCTAACCAGTTTTAATTCCCACATGAGAATTAATTACTAATTCTTCAATAGAAAATATGCAGACAATGTAATGTTTAAGTGTATTATGAACTGAATAATTCCCCTGAAACTATGTGTTATAAATCCTAACTATATTGTTATCTATATTCAGTTTGAAATAGGGTTATATTTTTGATGTTAATGGTGTTATATTACTGTAAGGTTTGTCTTAAAAAAATTACTTTTAAGATATTAAAAGACCGTGTTGTTGTTGTGTACTGAGTCAGAGCCAACCCACAGCTGACCCTCGGGCAGGTTTTCAGAGGTAGTTAATCTATGGAAGGAGATTGTCCATCTTTCTCCCACAGAGCAGCTGGTGGACTTGAACTGCGTGCCTTAGGGACTGTAGCACAGCTTCTTGTCACTAGGCCACCAGAGCTCCCTTACAAGACCATGATAGACACAAAAGCAAAGCAACATGGAAGATAGATACTATGCCATGTGAAGATTTCCAAGGAACCAACAAGCAGAGGTTAACGAGCAATAGGGTCCTTCTTCCACAGCCACCAGAATGGAAAAGCTTCACCTACAGCTAGTGTCCTGAAGTTTCAGCCCCCTAACCTGTGAAAACAGAATGGTCTTTAAAGCTAAGGATTTCTACTGTAGTGTTGTGATGGTTGTTTTTGCTGTATGGCCTTGAGTTGGAACCTACTCATAGGAGACTCACCAGCAAGTTTTTAAGGCAGTGAATTGCCTGGAGGATATTGTCTATCTTTCTATCAGGGAACAATCGGTGAATTTGAACCAAATGCTTTTGGGATTGCAGTGCAGCTTCTTACAGTAGGCCACAAGAGCTGCCTCTACTATAGTAGCACTAAGAAACTAAGACAAAGGGTCATATTATATGTAGAAAAACAAATGAAAACAAAGCTTCCTTTTAAACACCTGGATCACCTTGTTACGATAAGCAGCTCATAGTGTGAAGGTAAAAGAAAATTAGCTAAGAAAAAGTAGACTCTTCAATATTATGCATTTACTAAAATATTCCTAAGATATTTCAGTCATATTCTCTACAGGAGTATAGTCTACTTATATATTAAATTTTTAGTAAATCACTAGAATTGTTTGTATAACTATGTTGTTGTTGTGTGCCATCAAGTCACCTTAGACTCATAGCAACCCTATGTACAACAGCTCTGAATCTTGCTCTAGCTTGAGCCAACCTTATTGTCTCTGACACACCTACTCACATTACCCCAGTCACTAAGTCAATCCATCTCATCCAGTGTCTTCTTCTCTTGTGCTGTCCCTCCACCATTCCAAGCATGACCCCCTCCAAGGAGTGATCCCTCCTTGCAATGTGCCCAAAGTATGTTAGATGGAGCTTCAGAATACTTGCTTCAAAGGAACACCATGGCATCACCCTCTCCAGGATGAACCTGTTTGTTCTCCTAGCAGTCTATAGTATAGTCAACACTTTTCTCCAGCACCACAGCTCAAAGGCATCAATTCTCCTTCTATCATACCTTGTCATTGTCTAGCTTTCTGACCCATAGCACATAATTGAGAATGCCATGGCCTGGATCAGGCACACCTTAATCTCTAGAATGATATCATTGCCATTTAAGAGCTTGGAGAGGTCTTTGAGAGCAGACTTTCCCAATGCAATTTGTCTTTTGATTTCCTGCCTGCTAGTATCAACAGTGTTTATTGTGGAGCCAAGCAAACTGAAGCTGTTTAGCAATCTCAATCGTTTCACCGTCTATCATGATGCTGTCAATTGGCCCAGTGGTGAGAATCTTTGTTTTACTGATGTGAGCTTCAATCCATACTGAAGGCTGCAGTCCTTGTTGTTGTTGTTGTT
>NW_006399979.1:2639631-2640879 GCF_000299155.1 Elephantulus edwardii | reverse complement strand
ATCCCTATTGTGGAGTTAAGCATTAGTTACAGTGTTGACCCCACCCTTAGCCCAGTGCCTTGACCCACTTACTTCCCGGCTCCACCCTCCACCAGTATAACCCTTCACATCTGCCAAGTCCCTTCAGAAAATATCTTCCATTGTCCAACCCATGATCTGACAGCTTGTATCTTAAACTTTCTTGGCTTCTGTGATTCCAAATACGTCGATTGCTGACATTTTTTTCCTTTTGACCAGTGTCTCTTAAGTTTAGTTTTACTATCTCCAAGGGAAGGTGACGTGTCCTGTAGAACTCCTGTGTAGATTATGGTTTCCTTTCTGGTGCGCAGCTTCCAGGCTTCCCTTCCGCCCAGGAGCACGTTGTCCCTGTCCCCAAGTGCCTCTTCCCACCGGTTTTCCCTGTGTAGTCCTTATACATATATAATTAAAATAAAAGCTATGCACACACGGGCTTGGTGAGAGAAATGAGGCTGGAGATAGAATGATAGAGTTCTGCACATTCAATGATTTATTCATTGCAAATACCTTTTATAAGAATCATAAATGCATGGATCTCACAAATAAATGGCTCTTACCTGATGGCATGCATAGGAATCAAATAGATTACATTTGTGGAAAGACTGGGTGGAGAAGCTCAATATCAACAGTGAAAACCAGGCCGGGTACTGATTGTGTGACAGACCACCAACTACTCATATGCAAGATCAAGCTGAAATTGAGGAAAATTAAATCAAGTCCACAGGAACCAAAATTTGATCTTAAGTCTATCCCACTCGAATTTCAAAACCATCTCAGGAACAGGTTTGAGGCGTTGAGCACCAATGAGCGTAGACCAAATCAGCTGTGGGAGGATATCAAGAAAATCGTCCATGAAGAATGCAAAAGATCATTACAAAGGCTGAAAAAGAAGAAAAGACCAAGATGGATGTCAGATGAGACTCTGAATATTGCATTAGAGCACCCAGAAGCCAAAGCTAAAGAAAGAAACCAAGAAATCAAAGAGCTAAACAGAAAATTTCAAAAGGCAGCCCGGGATGACAAAGCAAGACACTATAATGAGAGAACTGGAGTCAGAAAATCAAGAGGGCCGAACTCGCTCAGCATTTCTTAAGCTGAAGGAGCTGAAAAACAAATTCAAGCCACAGGTGGCAATACTTAAGGATACTTTGAGCAGAATATTAAATGATCCAGGAAGTATCAAGAGAAGATGGAAGGAATACACACAGTTACTGTATCAGAAGGAATTGG
>NW_006399979.1:2629978-2638386 GCF_000299155.1 Elephantulus edwardii | reverse complement strand
TTGGGCATGTTGCAAGGAGGGACTGGTCCTTGGAGAGGGACATCATGTTTGGCAGAGTGGAGGGGCGGCGAAGGAGAGGAAGACCTTTGATGAGTCGGATCGATTCTGTGACTAGAGAGGTGGGAATAAGTGCGTTTGAGATGGCTAGGTTGGCACAGGATAAAGAGTGTATAGAGCTCTTGTACATAGGGTCGCTATGAGTAGCAAGCGACTCGATGGCACATAACAACAACAACATATACACACACCTTTTATTGTATTCTTTCATTGAGCTAGAATCTTGAGATACATGGCTTATAACTCTTTGATAAAGAACAAAGATACTGTTATGGATTTAATTTTGTCTCACCAAAATATTTGCTGAAATCCTTATTGGATAGGGTCAATCAACTATGAGTTGATCTGACTCGATGACAATGATGACCCTGTTTAGACATAAAGAGTTTTCTTCTATTACATTAATAAGTTCATATTATAATATTGTTGTTGTGCCACCAAGTCAAATCTGATTTATGACTCACCCTCCAGCATGTTTTCAGAGGCTGTAAATCATACAGAAGGAGATTGTCCATTTCCCTCCGTGGAGAAACTGGTGGATTTGAACCACTTGGTTGACAGTATGACTCCTTACTACTAGGTCACCTGAGCTCCCTTACCGTAGGAAAGTGGAACCTAAACCTAAACACTTCTACATGTTAAGAAGACAAGAATAAAGGGCAAATACTGTATGCTGTGCTGTTGCTAGGTACCAGCGAGTCAGCTCATAGCTAACCCTGCAATAGGTTTTCAGAGGCTTTAAATTGCATGGGAGGAGAATGCCCATCTTTCACCCAAGGAACAGCTCCTGGATTTGAACTATGTGCCCTTGGGTTGTCAGTACAGAATGCAATATTATTAAAAGGCAAGACAAGGTACAAAGTACATAAACATAACAAAATATTCCTTCGTGGTTACCAAGTGATTGTAAAGGAGGAGAATGGGAAGGGAAATTAGTATTACACAATAAGACACATAATAATTGGATGACAGAAAAGGCTATATAAAGTAAGGGGTTATTAGCATGAAAATCAATTAAAATGAAGACACTGAGAGGTGTGCAAGGGTTCCAGACAATAGGCCATAACATACACAACTCTACTATTTAATATGCAATAAACACTTTAATAATGACGAAAAGAATTGTCATGGTTCAACTCTTTGTGTTTGCCAGTGTAGTGACTGTGAAATGTTCTATGGATTGATAATGCATATCAGAGGTTGTGAGGATGGTACAGGATAGGACAAGGTTCAGATCTGTTGTTCACAGGGTCGCTGAAAGTCCTACTTAATGGCACCTAACAACAAAAACAAGCTTAAGAATCTTTTCCTGTGTTTGTTGACCATTTATGTTAGTCCTTCTGTGAAGTTTCCATTAACAAATTTAACTCATTTTTTTCTGTGATATCTTTTGGACTTTTCTCCTTGAAATAAATTCAAATTGACACAGACATTCAAGAGGACGATAGATAACAAGGATCATCAAGGAGCACCAAGAAATTCCCAAGACAACCCATTAGGAAGGACCCTCCCCCTGGAGGGTGTTTGGACTTAGCCTCCAGCACTGTGAGAAGGCATATTCCTGTTCTTTAAACAATCCATATATGGTGTTTCTGTTGCTGCAGAACTAGATAACAAAAGCTCATGGTGTCTGGAATTTATCAGGTGCACCCTACGTGTCAGTTGATTCAGAACCTGAATTTCTCTCTCTCCTGAAAGATAACCTTCCTTCAGGATACAACTTCCCTTGTTGCTTCTTTGCATTTTCTCTGGGAATAGCAGGACTGTTTCAAGATAATCAACAGTGGTCTCAAAATTCTGGGTGTCAGAAACATTTAGAGAAGGAATGCTTAAAATCATGTTTCTGCTCATGATTTGGCAGCTCCCCAGACCCACCCTGAATCTGTTCTTAGTCCTCTACAATTAAAGCTTTTCTCAGATTAAGTTTTCAGTTATTACAAGTGACATCTCCCACATCTCTTGCACATATATATTATCCACTTGAATGAAAGTAAAGCCACACCCAACATTCCATTCTCTGGGAGGAAAAACATCCAAATCCTTAAGTAGAAAACTTGCATTTCCTGTTTGTGTTGAATATGGTTCAAACAGCTAATAAATATCATTGCTCTCCTAGAAATGCCTCTGTGAACAGGTCACCTACTTCTAATTCCTTTACTTGGTCTTTGGTAAATAACAAAACCCAAAAAGCCAGCCTGCTTTAGAAGCTTTGGAGTGAAAACTGATGCGTACAGAGAAACACGTCCATGTAATAAGGAAAGAATCTTGTCAATGATTAGTGGACTTTACTGATTTTTCTAGAAAAATGTGGAACTAATTTGTCCATGAAAGAATCTTGACTAGCATGCTTCTCCTCCAGGCATTTCTTTATTATTATCTCCAGGTGCTTTTACATATTTGAGTTGTCAGCTAAGCATTTTTAGGAGATTGGGGTTTAATGATACAAACCAACAGATTTTGTTGGCTTCCCCCCCCCTTCTGTCTTTATTCTTTCTCCCTTCCTTTCTATCAGTTCCCCCCCCCCTTTCTCTATTTTCTATTTTCATTTGCATGGCATATTCCAGTTAATTATTTTTCTAGACTTTCCTGTCTCATACCTGTATCAAGGTTTTTTTGGAAGTTTAATTAAAACATTCATAGTATTTGACAAGGGAAAATAGAATTGAGAAAGTTTTAACTCCTCTTAAGAGAAGACAGATGTTTTAAAACTCTATTTCAGGGCATGTGATGGTGCTTGGTACATTGTGACCTGTCTTAACATGACACTAAGACGGGAGACTCTGTTTGGCTGCTCACTGAAAGGTTATCAGTTCAAACCCACCAGCTTCTCTGTGTGAAAAGGATTAGGAGTCTTTCCCTCCCTTAACCTCCCTACCCCTTTCCCCCACTCCAGAAAAATCTACAGCCTTGGAAACTCTTTGGGGCAGTTCTACTATGTCCAATAGAGTCACTATATTTTGGAATCACCTGAATGAGGAAGAGGACATCATAAGTGGAGTCCCTTGTTTCAAATCTCTTGAATTGTTAAAGGGAAGTTATTAGGAAGTCTCTAATTGACTTTCAATTTTTCAGCAGTTGATGTGTAAATGTATGGTTTGTTTTAATCCAAACTCTGGGATAGGAAGTTATCCTAAGAAGGAAACCATACTTCAGGAGGTAGTTAAACCACCTTCAGTGGAATCAGCTTTGACGCATGGGTGACTCCAGGACGTGACAGGATAGAAGTGTGATCCATATGATTCTCAGTGGCTGTGTTTTCACCTGGTAAATCACCAGGTATTTCTTCAGAAGCATGTCAGGATGGATTGAAACCACCACCTTTTGGGTTAGGAGTCAAACAGATGAGTCATGTACACCACCAGGGTGGTTAGTGGTAGTGTGTAATCAAAAGGCCAAATTGCTGGCAATTCCACATCTCATTTGTGATCAACACTCAATTTTGGCAGCGTAAGAAATCTCACAAGTGGTTTTTTGCTTTCAAAATTCCAAGTATTAAAATATGTGGATTGACTAGAAATGTTTTAAGGGCATCCCTACCTTTGTATGAAAGAATTAAAAGAATGTGGTGATACTCCCTAGACTTGAGTTTTATATAGTCTTAATAATTAGTTCAGGGTAAATTAATGAGGAAAAATCTCAGAGGGGAGGATGAAGGAAAATAGAGATGGAATTCATGGTGGAAGTGGTAGAGTGAATCCTGGACAAGAGGAAGACACTTGATGGCTGGAAATGAAGTCTGTCATTTTGTGGGAGCACTTTAAGTCATGAGGTAACTGTGGGTCACAGAAGCTCCAGAGATCGGTGGCTGACCTCACATGAGTCGTTTCTCATTCTTTCTCCCCATCCCAAGAAAAATACATGGCTTCTGCGTATTCAAATTCTTTATTTTCTTCACACTGAAGCCAACTCAGAGAAACTATTAAGACTATTAACAAACGCCACTGTTTTGTTGAGTAATTAAAATGTCCTATCTGGAATAAAACACAGATATTATCCCTATTTATAATTTTCACTACTTAATGTCAATAATCATGCATTTTATATATTTTGATTGATATTCGATGCCTTCAAAAGTACTATTTACTTAATACATGTAAATCATTACATTAACTGATCTTTCTGAAAAGAATATTATAAAAAATTTGGGGATGTAAAGAGGATAGCAATTAACCAAAAAGGGTTCAGCCACTAAGAGAACTCTCAGTAAGGTCCATGAGCTAAGACAAATTGTAGTACATTGTTACTGTTGTTGTACACCGACAAGCCAGAACCAATTCATAGCTGATCCAACAGGTTTCCAGAGGCACAAGCGGAGATTCTTGCTCATGTTTCTCTCACAGGAAGTGAATTCGAACTGCCTGTTTTTGAATTAGGAGTGCAACTCATTAGCCCCCAGGACACCAGATCCTCCTGCAGTGAGATTGATGTTATTGTTCTTGTATCATTGAGTCAGAATTGACTCATAGCTGACCTTCCACCAGGTTTTCAAAGGCTGTAAATCTTCTTTCCCCTGTGTAATAAGAGCAGTTATATGCCATGCCATGTTACTGGGATTTGATACCAAAATGTTGCTGATTTCTTGTACCCATTATTTTAACTGTATACTGACTTTTTCTTCATACATTCTAACTAAAGTGGCTAAACGAACTATATCCTAGATATTGTAAAATAGTTTAATTTTTTTCACCTCTACAAATATTTAAAAATATTCTAAAGGCAGTAGTTTATTGTAGAAGCCAACGTTGCTAAAGAAAATTACTATTTGAAGACTAAGCCATAAAACAGAGTTATCATGCCACTAAGTAAACTGCACAAAAATTGATGTTCTTTCTCTGGGAGATTAAATACACATTTTTCTAGGAGAAAGGACACTAGAGAAATTAATTTCCCTACAGTTTAATGACATAACTCTTGTTACTATTGTCACTAACCTACTCTAATCACACTGACTGGTGTATATCATAATAAGTAAAATACCAGATACTAGAATTTTAAAAGGGACTATAGTTGCATAGGGGTAAGAAGCCATAAATGATCTCCATGAATCCTACAAAGTAAGGTTGAGCTAATACTTAAAAGATCAAAGGGTCTCTGTTTCAGAAACCTTAGAATAAAGAGGATCTGGGAAATCCTTGTTAGGTGCTGCTGGTTTGGCTCACGCATACGGACTGTATGTACAACAGAACAGGCCTTGTCCTAGAAACTCCTTGCTTGCACTTACTGACTGTTAAGTTCCATGCTATGTAATATTTCAAATGGTAGAAAATCCATATCCTTTTTTTAAAGTTATGCAAAGAAAGAAATTATAGTTGGAAAATGGAACATGCTATGCAATCAGTGTCACTAGGATTTGAATATTGCCTATGGCGGAGAAGTTTTAAAGGTATCATGAAGGTCAGTTGTTCTAATCCACCAGCTATCACATTGGAGAAATACAGGGTAGCCTGCTTCTTAAAGATCTGCAACCATAGTGACGCCACAGGCAGTTCTACTCTGTAGCAGAGGATTGCGTCAAGTCAGAATTTACTCTACGAGGATCCAAGGTGAAAGAGGGGGGAGGGTGGAAGCAGAGAGATGAGGATGTGTGTGTATGGGGGGGGATTAACCATGGGGTTGTTACAATCTGATGCGTGGGAGGGTGAGGGAAATTGGAAGAATCTAATCTGAAAAACAATGTATTCCAATTTTGTAAATAAACTAATAAATAAAAAAATAATTTAAAGTAATAGGTTTATTGTGTATAGATAATGGTAGATTTTTATTATTTTATTTCTTATCCTATTTACCTACAATGGTTACATATTACTTTTCTAATTAATATTACTACAAAATGAAAAATCTCAAATAATTAGAAAAAGCTGAGATCATGATAGGGTTGTATAAAACAGACAGTATGTAAATTACTTTGCCCTATGTTCCACAGTGACTCTCCATAAAAACCCTGAACTGTTTGGTTTCCTTCCTCCCCGCCCCCCCCCCTTTTCACTGTTAAAATGAACAGATGCATTCCACATCACATGAGTCTTATGGAAATATGCCAACCATTTTCTTAGCAACCAAACTCCTGTCTTCTGCACTGTGCATGATTAACTAAAACAGCCTGTTGATGGCTTAAAATAAACCTGCCTTTTTCCATTTAGCGTTTTATCAAATGAATGTAATTTCATTTGCTGATGAATTTAGTTCAGCTTCAAGGGAATTTTTCTCTTCTTCATGGGGAGGCTGAAGAATCAGAACTGTCATGCCAAAGCAAGAAAAGCAAGCCTAGAAAGAAAGAAAAATAAAAACCAAAACCAAAACCCAATCTTTTTTTGTGGGTAAAAGAATATTTGTCAGTTTCACCCTACCCCACCTCTGTTTTTTACAAAGGAGAATATTTATTTAAATCTAAATTAGATTTCTGTTTGTATGTTTAGGTTGCTTGATTAAAAGCCTTCATTAATTTAAATGACTGCTTTGATGATTACTATTGTTTTATATGAGCTTTTGTCTTATTTTTATTTAGAGCACTTCAATATGCCCAAAATTTAATTAGACTAATTTTAGAGAGTATTAGACTTTTTGCTAGCGTTTGCAAGTAAAAGGATGAGATAGTTTATAATCCAGAGAGAATGAGAATGGTATACAGTGTCAGCAATGAGAAGAGTCAGGGTTTTCTTTGAGGAAGTGGTTTGGCAACTTTGAATAAATTGTTCTGCTTGATGAATTTAAACTGGACCTCTGTGTGTATATGTTTATACACACACATATTTTGTGTTCAGGGACTATAGGAATATTCACTAAATTAGGAAACTTTAACTATATATCCATAGTACCTTAATTGTTGTTGTTGTTGAGTACCATGGAGTCAGAACCAATCCATAGCTGACCCTCCAGCTAGTTTTCAGAGGCATTATATCAACACGGGAGGAGACTGTCCATCTTTCTCCTGCGGAGCAACTGGTGCATTGCAACCGTGTTTCATGTTTGGAGTTGCAGTGCAGCTTCTTAACATTAGACCACCAGAGCTCCCATCTCTCTCTGTCTCTCTCTCTCTCTCTCTGTGTGTGTGTGTGTGTGTGTGTGTGTGTGTGTGTGTTGTGTTTAGGGATTAGGAGAATACTGATTGAATTAGGAAACTAAAATTTCTTTAAAGACTAACGAGACCAAAAGCCACGCCCACTGTCCTCAGGTGACCAGTAGAACAGAGCAGCGCTGAATTAGGGGATCTAAGACTATAAATCTTCACAGAAGCAAAAGGCCTATCTATCTTCTCTGGAACAGCTATGAGGTTTGAACTGCCTAAACAAAGCCATCTAAATAGTTAAAGCATTGTGTATCTACAGAGTCAATTATAGGGAGGAAGTTTGACTGAATATAATGTAGTCCAAGCAGGTTCCTCATTATCTTTCATTTGTGTCCTCATTTGAAAATAGGCTGTGAAAACAAGCACTAATGGTAAGTTGCAACACTATTTAAATTTCCACTTTATTTCCCCTCAGAGAAAATTCCTAAATATTAACCATCATTAAACAATCAAGCTGACACATTAGCTGCATAGAATTTTACATTTTTCTCTGAGTTGAAAGACACAAATATAAAATATATGCCAAATCTACCCTCTCTTTTTGATTCTTGCTTTATTTATATTTTGAGAAATCAATAATCTTTATATGTTGTCTTTATATATTATAGATAAGTCATCTAAACCTGATTTTACATTAAACATTGTAGAATATCTGCTCCCTCATTTTAATATACTCTTGCTGTGAATCTGAATCTTTCATTGCTTAAGCCAGATCGTGGTTCTGGCCAGCCAATTTGCAATATGATATTAATTATTCAAGTCTCAAGTTAGTGTTTGAAAGAGTTAATGTGCTTTCAAAATTACCCAATTTAGTTCCCCTGATAAGAATATCTGACACAAATATGACACTCCTTTTATGTTTTGGAAGATAATTTTGCTAGTTGCTTTATCTATCCCTTGGAAAGTCCTGATAACCAGCACCCAACTTAATTTTTTTAATTTTTATTAAACTTTATTAATTTTAATGAACACTTACAGAGATTTTGGATTTCCGTTCATTCATTGTTGCACTATTTTCTCTACCCTCCTCCTCAGTCCATTCCTCTTTTTTCCCCCTCTTGAAAGTCAGTTTTAATTGTCCCATTGCCACAGTGCTTTTCAAGCCAGTTCTGATTAATCTCCTTTGTCAGTGTGTCCTTTGCCATTCCCTGTCATTCCTCCCTGAGAGGGATTTCACCCTGATTCATAAGGAAAGGGGATGGTGTATTCTCTTAGCTACTTCCTGCTGAAAAGGGACGCTGTATATTTCAGGGTGAAGATCTTCTCTCACTACTCTAAAGGGCCC
>NW_006399979.1:2610138-2629433 GCF_000299155.1 Elephantulus edwardii | reverse complement strand
AGTATACATAATTTACCCCATCTTTCTCAGTCTCCACCCAACCCCGATATCAGTCCCGTTTTACAAGAGTGGTACTATGTAGTATTTATCCTTTTGTGACTGAGATATTTCACTCAGCATAATGTCCTCCAGGCTCACCCATTTTGAATAATAATGAATGAGTTCCTTGTTTTTCAATGCAGCATAGTATTCCATTGTGTGAATATACCACAGCTTCTCTACCCATTAATTTGTTGATGGACACTTAGGTTGTTTCCAAGTCTTTGCTATTGTGAACAAAACTGCGATGTGTGTGTGCATATATCTTGCTTGAGTGGCAGTTCTGGTTTCTTTGGGGTGTGTTCCAAGTAGTGGTATTGCTGGGTCAAACGATCTTTCTATTTGCAACTTTTTGAGAAAGCGTCATACTGCCTTCCATAGTGGCTGCATCATTTTGCACTCCCACCAAAAGTGAACAAGGATTCCAGTTTCTCCACAACCTCGCCAGCACTTGTTGTTTGCTATTCTGTTAAATTTTGCTATTCTGTCTGGGGTGAGATGATAGCTCATAGTTGTTTTGATTTGCATCTCTCTTAGAGCTGGGGATTTTGAACATTTCTTCATGTGCTTGTGTGCCATCTGAATGTCTTCTTTGGTGAAGTGTCTGTTCATATCCTGTGTCCATTTTTCAATTGGGTTATTTACCTTTATATTGTTGTGGTGCTCTGTCAGTCCATCTTGTTTAAGGGTTTCCTCTCTTTCACTAACCCTCTACTTTTCCAAGTGTCATGTTTTTCCAAGGACTGGCCCCTGCTGACAACATGCTCAAAGAATGTGAGAACAAATTCCATCATCCTTGCCTCCAGGAGCACTCGGGTTACAGTTCCTCTAAGACAAATTTATTTGTTATTTTGACAGTTCACGGTATATTTAATACTCCTCGCCCACACTGCAATTTAAAGGCAGTAACTCTTCATTCTTCCTTACTCACTGTTCAGCTTTCACATGTATGGGAAGCAATGGAAGATACCACAGCTTGGGTCATGTTAACTTTAGTCTTTATACTGATCTTATATCTGTTGAACTTTAAAGAGGTTCTTGGCAGCAGATTTACCCAATGAAACTGGTGCTGTGGATATTGATGGTGGATCCAAGTAAAATGAAATCGTTGATCTATCATGATGCTGCCTGTTGATTCAGGTGTGGAAATGTTTGTTTTCTTGATGTTACGATATAACCTATACTGAAGGCTCTAGTTGTTCATCTCACTTGAAATACTTGCTTCAAGTTTTCGTCACTTTCTGCAAACAAGGTTGTGTCATCTGCTAAAGCTGTTGAAGAGTTCTCCTCGAGTCTATACACCACATTCTTCTTACAGTCCAGCTTCTCAAATGATTTGCCCAGCATACAGATAAATATGCGTGAAGAAAAGATGCAAGTCTGATGCACGGCTTCCTTGATTTCAAACTATGAAGTATCCCCTTATGCTGTTCGTACAGTTGCTTCTTGATGTAGGCACAGATTTTGCATGAGGGTAAGAAAGAGAGTCTCAGGTCATAAAGATTCAGTCTCCAAAATCAAGTAAGAGTCACTGTGCATTGAAATGGTGGACCCCATGGCAGTACTCTTCAAATTCCATTCTTCTAATATTTTCTACCATTTATAATTACTATGCAAATACTTTTGAGGTTAAAGTAAATATATATATATATATATATATAATTTTCTTCTGTCAGCCAACATCTATTTGACATTAGTAATGTCATGATGTCTTCTGAAAGCAGTTTGAATTTCTGGAAGTTTCCTGTCTATGTACTGCTTCAGCTATTCTTAAATAATCTTCATCAAGATCTTACTTGCATATGATATTAATGTTATCTTTCCATAATTTCTGTGCTGTTAGATCACATTATTTTGAAATGAGACAAAATATGAGTCTCTTCCAGTTCATTGACCAGGTAGTTGTCTTCCAAAGTTCTTTGCAAAGATAAGAGAGCATGTCCATGATTCTATCTGTTGGATGGGATCTGCCAATTGGAATTCTCATAATTCCAATTACATACACTTACCATTTATCTTCCTAGCACCAAATATAATAGCATAAAAGACCATTTTTACAAAGAAATTATAGTTTTACAAAACAGGAGTGTCTTAATACTTTACGTGTTGCCCTGCTAACTAAAAGGTCAGTAGTTTAAACCACCAAATGCTCCAAGGGAGAAAGATAGTCATTCTTATCCAGAAATCAATGGAGGGTCACTGTGTTGAAATGGATTTTGTGGCACCAAGTCTGCTCTATATGATGGCTTAAACAGAAACCTAAGTCAGTTAGCTCCCTCTCCATCACCACTGCCACCTTCTTCAGTTGCTCCTGATGCTTGCTTTGTGCTCATTTGGTGCAGACTTCATGCTCTGGTGCAGTGATAGCTGTGAGGAGACTCTGGGGCTCAACATGACCAACAAAACACCCCAGGAAGGAGTCAAGCCTGGAAACAAGGATTATGTAATTTGAAGGTAGTGAGACTGGATGGTTCTGCGATGCATTTTAAGATTATATCACTTGTGCTGCTGTTGTTGTTAAGTGCTGTCAAGTCGTAGATGACTCATAGTGATCCTATGCATGAAAGACCTGAACGCTTGCCTAACTTTCATCATTTTTCCAAGTTCATAGGGTTCCCAGCGGCAAGCTATTTTGGAAGTAGATGTCACTCCTGCTTCCAAGCTTGTTTTAATTGGAGAGCTCCACCAAACACTGTCCACCATGGGTAGCCATTATTGAATTGAACATAATTCACAGTGATCCTATGAACAACAGACCTAAACCCTGTCCTATCCTGTGCAATCCTCATCAACTCTGTCACACTTGAGCCCATTGCTGCAGTCACTGTGTCAATCCATCTCTTTGATGGTCTCCCTCTGTTTTTCTGACTCTCCACCTTTCTAAGCATAATGTCCCTCTCCCAGGAATAGCATCTCCTACCAATTTGCCCAAAGTATGTGAAACAGTATCAGGACAGTTTTCATGGACAACTAGAGCTACAGCTCAGTAAGAGCTGATACACTGGTAGTAAGGGTAGAGAACATGTTGCCTAAGAGCCATCCCACCCAAGACTCAAGAGATCTTGGGGTACTTGTGCCTTACTTCCTGACAGCTGTTTCCAAGAGCTGACCTCTTTCCAGATGCCTGTGACAGGTGTAGACAGAGTGGCCTTCAGGGTGTTTGGGGAGAGCTCCCAAGTGAGGGATGCTGATTCTGGAAGCTGGAAGTGGTCTGGGAGTTCATGGAAGTGGTGAGGAACAAGGGCTATAGACAGGATTATTCCTGCTTCCTCCTGCTCTAAGTCTAGCCTGCACGACTCCTGAACTACTACTGTGCTAACTAAAGCCTATTGTCAATGACAGTTTTTTAATGAGGCAGATCAGATTTTCATTTAACTGGCAGCCAATCAGTGTAACAGACACACTTGCACAGTTGGAAATGGAGAATGAACATTCAATTGATGCATTTCAGCAGCAGACAGGTGTCTTCTAAAAATGGAAGTTATAGAACCTTTACTCCAGAATGCTGTTCCTACAGATCAAGAAGAAATACATTCTCAATTAGAAAACCACTCTTTGCTTCCACTACATACTGATGATTATACGAGTGTTTTCTCTGTTCTTTCACTTTCTCCATCACCTTGTGTTGATTGTACATAAAATAGCTGGTGTATATGCATTAGCATATTGCATTTTTAAGGTTAAAATGTTTCAGTCCTGTCTTTGCTGTGGAGTCTGAACTGTATAGTTGACCCTACATTGAGTGTCCAAGGATATAAATCACATTGGAAGAGATTGTCGATCTTTATTCCATAGGACTGCTGATGGGTTTGCATTGCCAGAGAGACATAGCCTTATGTTTAACTGCACAACACCCCAGGGAGTAAACCACTAAAACTTGTAACTAATTAGTACTGTGTTTGTTGTATGTTTTGATTGACTTTAAAGTGGGAATGGGATGGAGAAAAATACTGGTTCTGTGAAAATGCCCCCAGAGTGGTGTGCTCATTCAGCTTTTGCCTTTATATTCCTGTAATTTGTTTTGTTTTCACTATTTCACAGAAAGCAGAGACACAAAATAAGGTCTTTGCGTTCTTTGTTGGATTGAAGAATTTTAATGTTTTAAATTTATCATTGTCAAACCAACGGTCATTTTATAACTGCTGCAATAACCACAACAACATGCCGGGTAGTCTGTAAGGGGTAAACGAAAGTATATGACTATTTGATAGCTTTTCAGTCAAGCCAAGTACTTTGCTGCATAATCAAAATTCTTGTTTAATTTTTTTTAAATTAAGGATATTAAATTTCAAATTTCTTTGATGAGTTGCACTAGCTACATTTCAAGCACTTACTAGCAAATCTTGGCTACTATTGGAAATCCCAGATGTGGAATTCTTATTTTAGCAAGTTTTATTGGTTAGCACTTGTCTAGAACTGAGGGAGATACTTTAAAAAAACACATTTAATGAGAGCTTTTAAATCTTATCCATTCAATAAAGTCTTCCCTTGGACCAATTTTTGTTGTAGATTACTAAAAGCAGGCTATTTTATTATGCGATCCACACAGTGATTCAATTTCTAATTAGAAGTTGATGAAGTTCTTTTATTTACTACAGAATCATTTGCACTACATTTTCCAACTGCATTAAGAAGTCAAATTATCTCCCAGAAGATAAAAGGCAGGACAATTTGCTCAACAACAGTCTCAAAAAATACCCCAAAACAACAAATGAGCTGTGTGTATATGTGTGCATGTAGGTGTTGAAAGAAAACCAAAGTTAAGGGCAGCGTGCTCAGGCATTCCCAAGTGCAATGCTGTATGTAGTAACCTTGCTATCTATACAGCACTGCTTGAAAAGAGGCCAGGCACGTTCCAGGACCATTACCTCCTTTTAAATTACATAAGGGAATCATTAAAGGGGGGTTTCTTTGAAGAAATTCATAGAAGTAAAGAGTGCTGTGATGTGTTCCCCTTCTTTCTTAACTCAAACTAGAGAGTTGTTCAAGAGGAGCTCTATGTCATTGCTCTCTGAGACTCGCTCTCTGACCAGAAAATGGCCTTCCTGTTGATAGCCACTCCTCAGTCAGCCTCTGACTCATGGTGACCACGTGTGGTTCAGAGCAGAGCTGCTCCACAGGGTTTTCTTTGCTGTTAATTTATCAAGTGGTTCTCCATGCCTTTCCTCTGTGGTGCACAGGGAAGTTCTGAATGCCAGCTTCCAGGTGAGCAGTATATAGCAAACAGTTTGTGCCACCCAGCCTCCTAGCATGCTTATGAAGGGTGTCCTTGTTATCACCACAGACAGAAGAGAAGAAAGGAGGTGGGCGAGCAGAGAAGCCAGGCTTCAGTGCAGTCTCAATGACAGTCTCTGATGCTCTGGAACTGAAATGACCTTTGAGAGTTGTCACAGGTTAAGGGAGGGAGGTTAGGTGGTTATTCTCTCCTAATCAGCCAGCCACTGGATACCTGACTTGCAGGAAAGGGCCGAGCCTTCATGTTTCAGTTCTCTTCATCTGAGACTCTTGTGAGGGATGAGAGGTAAAGCTCTTCTCTCCAAAAGGGGACCCTGTCTAGTATGGTCAGTCTTTGTGCCTCTTGGATCCACTTGTCCAGGTGAATTCTGGGAATAGCTGTTTCATAATGTCTCCATGCTGGGAGCAACTGAGAACAATGTTCCAAGAAAAAAAAATTACTGCAGGTACTTAGATAAGAAATGTGTTGATTCTAAATAGACTAACTAGGACCAAACTTGGAAGGCCTAATCTATGATATAAAGAGGCTGACAAATACAGCCAGAAATGCACAATCAGGAGAGAATATAATGGATGGATGGGACTTTTAAAGATTAAATATTTGTGCTCATCAAAAACTTTTTCAAAGAGAGTGAAAATAAAGCTTACTGACTTGGGAACAAACATTTGACAATACTGTGTCAGACAAGAGTCTCATAACAAAAGTTTACAGAATACTCCAGAGCCTCGAGAAGAAAAGGACTGATAACCCAATTAAAAAATGGATAAAAGATGTGGAAAGAATTTTCACAGAGGAAGATATTCAAATGGACAGCAGACACATGAAAAAAATGCTCAAAATCACTGACAATAAGAGAAATGCAAATCAAAACCACAATGAGACACCATCTCACCCCAGTAACAGTGGCAAAGTTTAGCAGAGCAGCAAGTAATAAATATTGGAGAAGATGTGGAGAGGTGGGAACTGTGCTTCATGGTTGGTAGAATTGTAAAATGGTACAACCACTCTGGAAAACAGTTTGGCATTTCCTAAAAAAATGTTGAACATAGAAACTCCCTATGACCCAGCTAACTACTAGGGATAGACCCCAAGGAAATCAGAACTCAGGCACAAATGGAGATCTGTACATTGATGTTCATTCTAGTGTTATTCAAGAACATGGGAAAAGCCCAAATGTCCAACTACAACGGAAAAGATTGAGAAATTGTGATACATTCACACACTGGAATACTATGCAGCACTGAGGAGCAACAAATTTAAAAATTACCATATAACTTGGGAGAGACTGGAGAGCATTATGCCTAGCGAACTAACTCAGTCTTGTAAGGACAAATACTGCATAAGACCATTATGGTAAAAAAATAGAAGGGCAACTAGTAAATCATGTATGGGGACCCAAAGGAGAAAGGGGTGGAAGCAGAGGGGTGAGGATGGGTAGGGGGAAATCACAATGTTGCATAGTTTGGTGGGTTCAGGGAGAGAGTGAAGGAAATGTGAAGGATCCCACTAGGACTTGAAAAGACAGGTTAATGATAGACAAGGTCCAATGGTGATTTATAAAACATAGTGCATGGGAATGATTGTATGAAACACAATGTAACTGAAGAATAGTGTGAAACACAATACATACAAACTCTGTAAACAAACCAATATAAAAGAAAAAGAAAGAAATGTGTCAAATCTATCAAAACATGGAAAGAGCTAGTAAAGAGTCAACTAACGCAAATTCTCTTTTCCTGGATTTAACTTGGCGTTCTATGTCCACAGATTGCCGTTCTGAATGAATGTTTTCCTTCTAGTTTAGAGATGTGTAGTTTGTGGAGATAGAACAGGAAGTAGGGAAATTGCAGAGAAACTAGAAATGGTGGCTGGCTGTGTTGTTCAGATGCCATTGAGTTAGCTCGGTCTCATGGCAACTTTGTATAAGACAGAAGGGAGCATTGGCTAGTCCTGAGGGGGCCTCTAATTGCTGCCTGAGTCATTGTAGTCACTTTGTCACTTCCTCCTCTTTTAAACTGATTCTCTATGGAGCATGGTATTCTTTTCCAGTGAATGACCCCTGCTGATAACACATTCAAAGAATGTGAAACAAAGTCTCGACATCCATGCTTCCAAGGAGCATTCTGTCTACACTTTGTTTGAAACAGCTAGGTCTGGTTTTTACAGCAGTCCAAAGTGTATGCAATATTCTTTGCCAACACCACAATTCAGAGGGATTAATTTTCCAGTCTTCCTTATTCATGCATGAATAAGGTAGTACAGAGTAAGGAAGTACAACTTCCACCTGCAGATGAGGCGATTGAATATACCATGGCCTGGCTCAGGCACATCTTGCTCCTCTGAGGGACATCTTTGATCTTCAGCAATTTAAAGAGATCCCTTGCAATAGATTTGCCCAGTACCTCTTTTGGTGATTGTGATAAAGAGGCAAAGGGAAGGCCTAACAGGTGGACATCAGTCTCTTAAGCTTGAGGAAAGAGAGCAGGCTCCAAGACTTGATATATAAACTATAAGAAACTGAAAAGCACTGAAGGAGCTACCAAGTTTCTTCTGCAATGCAGGACTATTTTTGTCTGCAGACCACATGTAAGTATTTGTTTATTTAAAAAAAAATTACCCTAGAAGAACCAAGAAATCTTTCCCCAAAAGAATGATTTCTATAATAGCCTTTGACTTGCAAATCATTCATTTTAACTGAGAATGCTCTTTTGACTAGCGAGGAAAAGGCAAAACCAAAAACAGAACCTGATATCCCCACCCCCACCCCACCCCCCCAAAAAAAACACTGATAAGGAATATTCTGAGAGACAAATGTTAATTGTTGTTACTTATCATTGAGTCAGAACCAACTCATAGTTGGCTCTCCAGCAAGTTTCCAGAGCTGTAAAATTACATAGAAGGAAACTACTCACCTTCTTCCTAAGAAGCAGCTGGTGAATTAGAACTTTAAGCCTTTGGGCTGGCAGCACAATTCCTCGCCACTAAGCCACCCAAGCTTCCTAACTCTGGCTATGCCAGAATGAAGGCAGATATGTATTGTGGGTCAAGAAGTTGAAAGCATGGCTCAAGGGCTTAAGGAAGATAGCTTCCTGGCCATAAGGACCTGGAGAATAATCCTTGGGGTCACTTGTTTTCCAAGATAAAATAATGAAATACTTCAATGCATTATCCTCTACAGCCACTGAAAGGAATAGAAAGAATGTGGGGCTTTTAACGAAAGTGTGAATGGTCCCCCTCTTTATTATCCAAATTAAAATATGAGGTAGAAAATTAAAGGCTTCTCTCTGATCCCGATTCCTGTCTTCATCTCAGTCTTGGAGCCTGAAAGTAAAACTTGGTGTCCTGTACTTACGGTCAGTCTGCAGATGGATTGTGCCATTAAGCATGCCCCCTCCTGTAATATACCACTACTTTCTATGAAGAATGACCCCACATCACAGATTCTTGTAGGCATTTAAAGGAGAATTGTAAACTAGGGGAGGGGGAAACAAGGTAATTTTGTCCCACCACAAAAAAATCAATCTGTGTGTTGAGACTTCCCCAGAGAGATTTAAGCAGTTAAGACTTAGAAGTCCTTAATTAGAATGAAAAAATCTCGGTGAAGGGAGGTGGTGAGGCTGATGAGTTCCAGAAGGGCTCCCCGTGCTTGGAAGGGTTGGGTAGGCAAAGCCATACAGTGTGGAACTTTTAATTACCAAGCCCTTTAATCATGCCCAAAGCTTCCCTGGAGTGGCTTCTCCTGTGTCTTCATTGCAGGAACCTCTCTTCTGCTGTGGTTTTGGGGACATTCACAAGGTGAGTGGCTCTGCCTTCCCCAAGTGGAATGAAAGAAGGCATGTCAGACACAATGCTGTCAGCTACAGCACCTTCCAGAGTTTGTGCTGGACTTAGCAGCACAGCTTTTATAACCATCAATCATAAACAAAGACAAATTCCTTCTCATCCTCTCCCTCCCACACACGCTTCTACTGTCTACCTTCTCTGCTTCTCTGCATTTTTATATGTCAACCTTTTGGTTTGAAACAGACTCCCGGTTCCCTATACCCAAGCCTCACCTAGGCTTTGATAAAAAGGAATGTGAACTTTACCTCCTCCAGACAAGTATTTGCATGTTAGAGCCAGATTTTCTGTGTCTTCCACCACCCTATTTATTGTAAATTGTATATTCCTTGGCTATGTGGTACTATAACTCCTCAATAATCAATGCAATAATAATGAGGTTTCCATTAAAAGAAAGTAATGATGCAAGCGCTCAGTGAGGTCAGCTGCTGATGAAAAGATTAGAGGTTCAAGTCCACTCAGAGATACCTCCAGAGGAAGAGCTTGTGACCCAATTCTGAAAAATCAACCACTGTGAACCCTATTGATCATAGTTCTGCTCTGACTCGCATGGGGTCTCTATGGTCAGAGCTGAACAGGTTTAAGGGTGAAGCACATTTAAGATACTTGCTATTTTAGAATTTAGGAAATAAAAGTATGTGAAGGAAAAAGGGAGGGTGGGACTAAACATCTAGATTTATTTTAATACTGAAGATCCTGAATAAATAATTGCATTTAAGAAACAGAATGCGGCTTTATTATACTTCAAAGTTTAAACGTAACGTTGGATGAGTTTATATGGCAGAGTGTAAATGAAAATGAGAATTAAGATTTCTGCAAAGTGATGCAGGAAAAAAAAATAATAATCCGATATCTCAGACAAAAAAAAAAAAGCAGAACAGTCAAATAGCAATTTCTTTTGATGTACTTGAAAAATAATTACTAATCTGAAATATTCAGTTCCTTTGCAATATTAGCAGACATCATCCTACCAGAGGATAATCTTTCTTTTAAGTAATCTAAAAATGTCACTGAATTGTCTAATTTTATTTCCCCTGGCATGATTATTTTATATATTACTCCGTAGGCATCTGACTTACTTTCTGGCCTATAGGAAACAACTATGATACTTAAATATGAACAGTAGTTAACTGAGCACAGTATTTCACAAATGTTTTTATCCCTCTGTTTTTTAGACCATCATTATTTTTACTCTGTTTTCTGAATTGGGATTTTTCATGCTAATGGCAATGTCATTTTTAGTAGGGGGAGAAAATTCAAAGATATTTGTTACATTGGTTGCTACAGCTTTAAAATAGAAATGTTATATCCTCAAAAAATATGCAATGTGGAAGAAAGACACATTTTACTACTTCCGGTATGCTCAGATTTTCTAACATATTTCTCTTGTTTCCCTCTCTTTTCTTGAACAAGAAAATATATGTGCATTCAAGATTTCTTCCTTTCTTCTAGTAAGGGGTTTTTTCCCCCCTTACTTTCTTATTGTTTCTTGATGTCTGCTTACCTAAATATGTTTTCAAGTTGGACTCCTGGGAAATGGCAACATCAAACGGGGTTATTTCGCTGTGTAAAGAACAGAAAAAACTGCAGGAAGCAAAGCAGTGCTGTTAGCAGAAGCCAGAAGGAACTCTTTAAAGCACTAGAAGATGCATCATACACCCTGGGCACACACGGAAACTGCGTCTTGCACCCTCCAGGGACATGTGGATGGTGGGTAGTAATATGTTGAGAAGCAAAAGAGTTTATCAGAGACCAGTGCAGTGGCATGGGGGCAAAATAGCTGAGGATGCCTGGAGTCACAGTGTCTCTGAGATCACCCAAGCAGGACCACCATTCCCAGCCTCACGCTGCTCCTGTAGCTTGGAGGCTCTGAAATTAGCTCTAAGAAAGAAAGGAAAAAAAAATTAAAGCAAAATAGCACCTTTGTTCTGTGAATATTCTGGTCATCAGTTCCAAAGACAAGCTCATTTTCTATTAGAAAGAAGAAGAATACAAAGCAGCTAGCTGTAGGCTGAGCTTTTCCTCTGATGGTCATTCGTATTGATTTGTTTCCTGGGCTGGTGGCTTTTGGCATTTGCAACTCAGCTCAGCAACACGGGGAAAAATCCAGTGATGGGGCCAGACTCACAAATGGTGAATGCATGTGGTGTCACACAGACTTACTGTAAGTAACAGAATTTAAAAGTAGGAACAGCTGGATTAGAGTTTTAAAAATTAGAACTGTATTATTAATGGGGGAATTGGAACACTGGAAGTCTGAGAGAGAGATTAAATACTTATTTAAAAGAAATTGGTTTTCACATTATACTTTGGCCTAGTGGACACCCAAGGGAAGTGACACACTGTCTGGGCTCTTGCCAGATGACTGTTTCTCAACTGGACGTTGGCATGATGCCTCAGCTCACAACAGGGGCTCTCTACCAAACACCACTTCTCTGCTGGATTTATCATGGTGGTCTTGTTATGTATGCTGTTCTACAAAGCTTACACTGTCTTCTTCATGAAGATATCCAGGAGAAATTCTTCACAGACTTTAGAAATGGGAAAAACTATTTTACAGAGAAATTTGGCTCTAGTAGTGCAAGGGGTAGGATAAAGCTTTATGGCTAGGATAAAACCCCCTCTCTCTCTCTCTCTCTCTCTCTATATATATATATATATATTTGATCTTTTATACTCATCATCATTTGTAGTTTTATCTCTTTCCTTTTTATCTACTATTGTATTGTATTTTTTAATGGTACAGAGTATAAATTAAAGGTAAGTACAATTTTCTTTTTATGGAAATAACAAATTAACATTTAACATTTTGCCCTAGTGGCATTGTAGTTATGAAAGAATTACCTTTAAAGAGATACATGCTAAAATAGATATGGGAGTAATATGTGATTTGCTTTAAAATTCAACAACATACAAAATTAAAAATAAAGCAAGACAAATTTTCTGAAAATGGTTGAATGTAGTCATTATCTCAATTTCTGTGCATGACTAAAAAATTTACTTTCAAAATATTTTCTATTTTGGTTAAAATTTCTGGTGTAGTGTTGGACCAAGTTATTTGTTAATTTGACAACAGAAAACTTTTTTGTTCACGCATTGTTAAATATGATACAAGATTGGTTCCATTGTGTTCTGGTGTTTATTTTTTTCTTCTTCTTCTATCCGTGACTCTTCAATTGAAGTTTGAAATCATAAAGTCAACAGTCTTATGAAGGTAAATCTGAAATGCAAGGCTACATATAGAATGAAAAACTACATAGAGAAACCCTCAAATGAACCAGAACATTGTCTGCTCTCCTCCCTGATTATCCAAATAAGCACTCTTGAACTTCCATCACTTTTCTCCCTCCAAAAGAGATCCAGATCTGGGAATCTAAAATCTTAAGATTCATCACAAAAGTGCTCCACCATTCTGCAGAGTTTAGCACAGATGTCATAACTGTGATCTTCGTATGTCATTAGTGCTATTAAGTGTGGTTACTTTCTCTGTGACCGATGTAGTTCCACCCACAGTTTGCCATAACCTCTATATGTTAAATCTTAAGTCAAGAACTATAATTTAAATGAGACTACATGTTGGCTAAAATATGCGTTTAAAAATTCTGTCATGAGCACCAAGCTGCATTCTAATTGAAATGGTAATGCTTAGAGAAATCCATCAGATGGCTTCGGAAAGTATTGTCTAGTAAACAATGAAACAAGGAGGAGGAAGACAGCATTGCATTTACCCTCTTCCCACGCTGAAGAAGTAGTTGAGTAAATTCATTTTGCTTCTGGTCACAAAGACCACATGAGGCTTCATCTTCCAGGGGTTTCATGCAGTGGTCGAGGCTTATTCTTCAAGTCCCAAGACTTTATGTCTTAACACATATTGGATCAACAAACACCCACAAAATCCTTTAGTCAGAATTGTCTGTTAGGATTCTGACTTCAAACCATAATCACAGTGTAAGTCCTTACACTACTGGGAGAAAACTGTTCTGATTGTTTGCAGCATTATCCACTAACTTTATTTCCCTTTCCACATTCAGCTCTCTGAGTACACTGCAAGTGCTATCTTTATTGTATTCTGTGCTGGTAATATGTCATATAAAACACACCCTCTTTTTTTTAAGATCTGTTTTTCATGAAGTGTTAGGGAGCTCTTGTGGTATAGGTTAAGTGCTAGAAAATTTCTATTTCATTCATGAAAAATGGTCATGTGTTAAGATTCTTTTTATATGGTTTGGTTCATAATGATTTCTTACACATATAAATTAGTCTGTTTATAATTTCATTTCACAAATTATCCTGTTTATAATTTCACCTGGGCAACTTCTATTCCTGGTCTGACGGGCACCTGCTCATTTCCTATGGGGCGGCAACGCTCCAGAGCCATGAGGCCAGGAGGCCAGAGCTACAGGAGCCAAGACACGTGGTTTGCCGCCTGCCAGGAGGAAAGTGATGGAGCTCCCTGGATCCTCCCATCAACTCTTAGGTGTTCACATTTCTCTGTGTGTGACATACAGAATACCAACGCTGTGAATCCCAAAGGAAATTACATAACTGAAAGTTTAAATTCCTGTTGCCACAGGTAGGTCAAAGGCAAGTGGTTCAAATTAACCAGCAGCTCCATGGGGGAAAGATGGGCAATCTCCTCACGTATGATTTTCTGCCTCCGAAAATCTGCTGGAGAGTCAGCTATCATTTAGGACACAACAGCAACAACAACATAGGTAGGTCGTCATGTTTCTCAAATTGGAATAACTCTCCAGGCCATGGGAAACTAGAAGACACATGGTAAGAATGTGCCATTTTACTCAGTAATGAATGATTGAAGAGATTCTTTTTTAGAATTAATGACCACAGAAATATATTGAGACATAACACACACATACAAACAAACACATTGTCACCGAGTGGGAACTGGAACACAGCTGACTCCCCATTAGATTTCAGTGCTGTAAATGGCACAGGGGGACATCACCCACCATTCTTCCTTGAAAGTGTTTCTGAACCACCAGAGAGGCACTGGCTTTGTTTGCGTTAACAGTACAATTCCCTACAGATTACATCACCAGAGCTCCCTAAAACACAAAAGGCATATGCAATTTTTAAGATAAAATATGACAATTGTTCTGCTTTAAGTGATTGTAAGACCTAGAACCACGGAAAAGGCATTCACTGCCCTCTGCCATCAGGGAGGCTGGTGGGAGGCTTGAGACTTTGCTGTACAGGAAACACTTTGCAGTGACAGCAAACTCCATCCAACACTGAGAGCTACTCTGTAAGATTAGCACATAATGGTGTCTATATTCTTCTGTAGAATAATTCATGGCATTTATAATGACTTGGAGTAAGAAAATGATAATAAGAGGGATTTTAAAAAATATTTTTTTAAACCAGTCTTGGCACCAGCAGTCAGGAAATCGAAAGACTAATTGCATTAGGGACATCTACTGTCAGGGACATTTCCAGAGTGGTTAAGAGCAAAGATGTCAGTCTAAAGACTAAGGAGTGCTTGACCCAGGCTCTTCGCAATTACTTACTATGGATCAGAGAGCTGGACAATAACCAAAGATGACAGAAGAAAAATCGATGCCTTTGAGTTTTGGTGCTCGGAGAAGAGTACTGCATATACCATGGGCTGCCAAGAGAATAGCAGGTCTGTTCTAGAGAGGGTGAAACCAAGCTTGGAATCTAGGATTTTGAGACTCCCTATCACATACTTTGGCCATGTAACTAAGAAGGGGCAGTTTTTGGAGAAGAATATCGTGCTTTGAAGGGTGGAGTGTCCGCGCAAAAGAGGAAGACCCTGGATGAGATGGATTGACACAGTAACTGGAATAAGGATAAGTGTGTCAGAGATAGTGAGATTGGCTCAGGATAGAATAGATTTCAGGGCTATTGTGCATATGGTTGTAGTCAATTTGATGGCACATAACAAGAGTAACAATAAAACAGGTGATATTCACTGAGATCCTACCATGTGCAAGGAAAAGAACAGGTACACATAGGTATTTCAATATTGGCACCCTATATCCTGTTAACCATATTCAGCCCACTGCCATTTATAGTAAAGAACACTTTCTTGAAATACAGCTAAATCAAATACTTTACATACTTTTTATGACTACTTTCACGCTACAACAGCATACCTCAATAGTTGCAACATAGATTCTATCGCTAATGCAATAAAAACTATTTACTCTCTGCTTTTTATAGGAAAAGTTAGTCAACCCCTGTGTTAGCACTTTTAACCCATACAAGACACCTACAAGGGAGGTGTTATTGTTAACTTCATTTTACTGATGAAAAACTGAAGACATAGAAATGTTCTTTAACTTGCCCAATGCCATACGCCAGTAAGCAGCATGTCAGGGATGAGTATCAGCCTAGTTCCAGAGTGTTTATGCCTCTGTTATGTCAAGTAGACAGTTAGTTGAAGTCGAGGAGAGTCCCACTCATGTACACCTGAACAAACTGTTGTCCATTCCTGCTCCATCCTCACAATCATGGGCCTGACTGAGTCTATCATTTTGGCCAAGGTCAGCTCCACCTCACCAAGGATCTCCACCCATTCTGGCCCTCGTTTCAACAAATATGATGCCCTCTAGACACCAGTCTCTCCTGGTGGCATGTCCAAAGCTCAAATAGACATTGTGATCTGTCAAGTTTTCCCTGACTAGTTTTCCAGAGATTTCTAGATTTTTTTTTTCATCCCAGTCTCTCTTAATCTGAAAGTTCCTCTAAAACCTATGGATTATGTTTGACCCTGCTGATATTGAAATAACAATAGCATAGGTTCCAGCACTATAGCAACATGCAAGTCACCACAGTACAACACGTGGACAGGTGGAGAGCAATAGACTTTTTTCTGTTATACCTCTTTATACTGGTCTGCATAGGTAAGAGAAAAACCTATAAAAATCACCTTAAAATTTAGACATTCAAAATTAGCAGCTCTTTAGTTGTTGTTGTTGTTGTTATTATTATGTGCTGTAGAATCGCTAGTGACTCATAGTGACCCTATGTACAATGAACGGCTCTAAACTCTGCTCTATCCTGTGCCAATCTCATTGTCTCCGACACACTCATCCAGATTGCCCCAGTCACCGAATCAAGCCACCTCCCAGAGGGCTTTCTCCTCCTGCTCCTGCTCTCCACCCTCCCAAGCATGATGTCCTTCTCAAAGGACCGGTCCCTCCTTACAACATGACCAAAGTATGTCAGACAGAGTCTCAGAATCCTTGCCTCCAAGGAGCACCCTGGTTTAACCCTCTCCAGGATGAATCTGTTTGTTTTCTTAGTAGTCCATTGTACCCTCAGCACACTTCTCCAACACCAAAGCTCAAAAGCATCAATTCTCCTTC
Source organism: Elephantulus edwardii (assembly GCF_000299155.1). NCBI lineage: Eukaryota > Metazoa > Chordata > Mammalia > Macroscelidea > Macroscelididae > Elephantulus > Elephantulus edwardii. The sequence goes on along the minus strand of NW_006399979.1, from coordinate 2,612,966 downwards.
TATCCTCCCTGGTCATTGTCCAGTTCTCTGATGCATAACAAGTGATTGCAAAGACTATGGCCTGTACCAGATGCACCTTAGTCTCCAGAGACACACCGTTACTCTTCAGTACTTTGGAGAGGTCCCTAACAGCAGACTTTATGATAGCAATACGTCTTTCAATTTGCTGGCTACTGTTGCCAAGAGTGTTGATTGTGGAGACAAGAAGACTAAAGCTGTGAACAATCTCAATCTCTTCACCATCCATCCTGATGCTGCCAATTGGTCCAGTGGTGAGATTGAGCCTCAATCCATATTGAAGGCTGTAGTCCCTGACAGTCAACAGCAAGCGCTTCAGGTCCTTCTCAGTTTCAGAGACCAGGGTTGTGTCATCTGCATAATGCAGATTGTTAATAGATCTTCCACCAATATTGATGCCACATTTTTCCTCATAGAGCCCAGCCTCCTGGGTGACCTGTTCTGCAGACAGGTTGAAAAAGTATGGAGACAGGACACATCCCTGGTGTACGCCCTTCCCAATTTTGAACCATGCAGTGTTCCCTTGCTCTGTTCTGATGACTGCTTCTTGCTTAAAGTATAAGTTTCACATTAACATAATCAAGTGTTCTGGGATGCCCATTTTTCTCAGAGTCAGCCACAGTTTGTTAGGGTCCACACAGTCAAACGCCTTTGCATAGTCACTGAAGCACAAATAAACATTGCTCTGGTACTCCCTGCTTTCAGCCAAGATCCATCTAACATTAGCTACAATATCCCTAGTACCACGACCCCTTCTAAACCCAGCCTCGACTTCTGGCAGTTCTTTGCTGATGTGCTGTTCCAGTCGTTTTTGGATAATCTTCAGGAGAATCTTTCTTGCATGAGAAATCAATGATATTGTTCTATAGTTTCCACCCTCTATTGGGTTTCCTTTCTTTGGAATGGGAAGAAATCCAGTCAGTTGGCCAAGTGGTTGTTCTCCAGATTTCTTGGTACAACTTGGTGAGCACATCCAGGGTAGCATCTGTTAGCTGAAATATTTCAATTGCTATACCATCTATTCCTGGGGCTTTATTTTTTTGCTATTTCCTTCAAAGCAGCTTGAACATCTTCCTTCATCACCACAGGCTCTTGCTCATATGTTGTTTCCTGAAATTCTTCTGTGTCTACCAATTCCTTTCGATACAATGACTCAGTATATACTTTCCATCTTCTTTTGATACTTCCTGGATCATATAATACTCTGCCTAAAGCATCCTTGATTATAGCAACTCGAGGTTTGAATTTGTTCTTCAGTTCTTTGAGCTTAAGAAATGTTGAACGAGTTCAACCCTTTTGGTTTTCTGACGCCAGCTCCTTATACATTTCATTGTAATATGTTATTTTGTCATCCCACGCTGCCTTTTGGAATCTTCTGTTCAGCTCTTTAGTATCTTGAATTCTTCCTTGTACTTTGGCTTCTCTGAGCTCCAGTGCAATCTTCAGAGTTTCTTCTGACATCCATTTTGGTCTTTTTTTCCTCTTTTGTCTTTATAGTGAATGTTTGCACTCTTCCTGGATGATACATTTAACAACCTCCTACAACGCATCTGGTCTTCACTTATTCGTGTTCAAGGCCTCAAACCTGTTCTTGAGATGGTTCTAAAATTCAGGCGGGATAGACTCAAAGTTATATTTTGGTTCCAGTGGATTCAGTTTAATTTTCCCTAGTTTCAGCTTGAACTTGCACATGAGAAGTTGGTGGTCTGTTCTACAACTGGCTCCGGGCCTACTTCTCACAGCTGATATTGAGCTTCTCCAGCGGTTCCTTAGGCTGGTGAGATCCATGTGTACAACCTGCATTTATGTCTCTTAAAAAATATGTTTGCGATGAATAAGTCTTTGTGCAAAATTCAATCATTCTCTCTCCAGCTCCATTTCTGTCTCCGAGTCCATGTTTTCTGACTACTGATTCCTCTTCTCTGTTCCCAACTTTTGCATTCTAGTCACCCGTTATTATCAATGCATCTTGATTGCATGTTCGATCGATCTCCGACTGTAAAAGTTGGTAGAAATCTTCTATTTCCTCTTTTTTGGCTCTGGTTGTTGATGCATATATCTGAATGATATTGGTATTCACTGGACTTCCTTGTAAGCGTATGGATATAATCCTGTCACTCACAATGTTGTACTTTAAGATGGATCTAGATATGGATTTTCTAATTATGAAAGCAACCCCATTTTTCCTCACCTTTTCATCTCCAGAGTAGTATAAACTGTTACCAGCTGATGAATCTGGAATCACAGAAACCAAGGACGCTTTAGATATAAGCTATCAAATCAAGGGCTAGACAATGGGAGATAGATGTTGAAGGGAATGGGTAGAAGTGGAGGAGTATCTTGATGGATGGTGGAGCAAAGAAATAAGTGGGTCAGGGCACTTTTGTCAAGGGCAGGGACAACACCGAAACTAATAGTTAATTCCACGATAAGAGATATATTTTCACTTTTTCCGTTAAATGCCTATCTGTTGGATACTTCTCTAAATCTGAACATTCAGATTGACACACACTAGGAAGAAGGATTGACCATCCACTTACAAAATAGCAGGCCTCTGAAAACCCTATCTATGTACAACAGAACACGGGTAGAATGACAGAAAGGGGAACTGAGTATGGAAATACAAAGGAAGAGGAACAGTTGTAAGCAGACACTAGTGATTGGAACATGGAATGTGAGAACCATGAATGTAGGAAAAGTAGATACTGTTAAGGAGGAAATGGAACGCATAAATATTGACATACTAGGCATTGGAGAGATGAGATGGACCGGCATGGGGCATTTTGAGTCAGATGATCATATGATATATT
>NW_006399979.1:2599795-2607828 GCF_000299155.1 Elephantulus edwardii | reverse complement strand
GGGGCTTCGTCTGACATACTTTGGGCATGTTGCAAGGAGGGACAGGTCCTTGGAGAGGGACATCATGCTTGGGAGGGTGGAGGGACGGCGCAGGAGGGGACGACCCTCTATGTGGTGGATTGATTCAGTGATGGGGTAATCGCGATGGGTGTGTCAGAGTCAGTGTGATAGTGTGATTGGCACAGGATAGAGCAGGGTTTAGGGCTGTTGTACATAGGGTCGCTATGAGTCGCAAGCAACTCGATGGCACATAACAACAACAACAAGAACAAGAGTATCTGCACAATCCCACCCATTTGCTGTAACTACCATTATTCCATGATAAAGAGTCGTAAGATTCTTGACCAGAGCCCTATTGAAACAATTGCTCCCCTCAAGTGACCTCTTCCTGATTATATGGTTCAAGTATCATTAGTTGAGAAATAAAATTTAAAAAAAATCAAAGAAAATGGAGGGAATATACAGAATCTGTACTGTACCAAAAAGAATTTTGGCTGACACTGAAATATTTCAGGAAGTACAATATGATTAAGAGCCAATGGTAATGAAGAAGTTCAATCTGCACTTAAAGCATTGGCAAAAAATAAGGCTCCAGGAATTGATGGAATTCCAATTGCCGTGCTTCAAATTATAATTGAAGCCCTGGATGTACTTACCCGTCTATACCAGGAAATTTGGAGGACAGCAACCTGGCTGACTGGCTGGAAGAAACCCATATTTGTTTCCATTCCCAAGAAAAGTGATCCAATAGAAAGTAGAAATTATCAAACAATAGCATTAATATCACATGCAAGCAAAATACCGCTGAAGATTATTTTTAAATGGCTTAGAACAGTACATAGAGAACTGTGAGATGCTCAAGCTGGATTTAAAAGAGGCCATAACACCAGGGATATCATTGCTGATGCCAGAAGGATTCTAGTTAAAAGCAGAGTACCAGAAGAATGGCTATTTATACTTTATTGGCTGTGCAAAATCATTTGGTTGTTGGATCATGAGAAACTATGACTAACTCTGAGAAGAATGGGAATCTCAAAACACTTACTTGTGTTCATGTAAAGCCTATACCTAGATCAAGAGGCTGTTGTGCGAACAGAGCAAGGAAACACTACATGATTTAAAATTAGGAAAGGTGTGCATCAGGATTGTATCCTTTCTCTATACCTATTCAGTCCGTATGCTGAGAAAACTATTTGAGAAGCTGGACTCTATGAAGAAGATTGAAGCATCAAGAGCCAAGAAGACTCACCAACAATTTATGTTATGCAGATGATACAACCTTGCTTGTTGAAGTGTTTGCTGCAGAAGATCAAAGAATAAAGCCTTCAATATAGATTGCATCTCAATGTCAAGAAAACAAAAATTTTCTTCCTTGGACTGATAGACCATCATAATGTCATGATGTTGTTGTGTTGTTATACGCCATCAATTGCCTATGATTCATAGCAACCTTGTGTACAAAAGCTCTGAACCCTGCCCTATCCTGAGCCAATCTCACTGACTCTGACACACCTAATCCCCAGTTATCGTGTCAATCCATTTTATCAGGGTTTTCCTCTCCTATGCTGTCCCCACACCCTTCCAAACATGATGTCCTTCTCCAAAGATTGGTCCCTCCTGGCCACATGCCCAAAGTATGTGAGACAGATCTTTAAATCCTTGCCTCCAAGAAGAAACTTGCTTTCTTCCTCTCCAAGACAGACCCATTTGTTCTCCTGATGGTCCATGGTATGTTCAGTACTCTTCCCTAGTGCCACAACTCAAAGACATCAATTCTTCTGTCATCCTTAGTCATTGTCCAGTTCTTTGATGCATAGCAAGTAATTGCAAAAACCATTGCCTGCGTTAGGCCCATCTTAGTCTTCAAAATTACATCATTACTCTAGCACTTTGGAGAGTTCCCTGTGACTTCATCTTATTTTAATCCACTATCAATACACGTGGTACCAGAAGTCAGATCAGGAGATATATTGTACTGGGAAAGTTTTTTAGTCAAGGACCTCTCTAAATTATCGAGGAGCAATGCTATTAGTTTGAGCACTAAAGTGCTCCTGATTCAGGCTATAGTCTTTTCAATTACTTGCATATGAGAGCTGGACAATGAGTAAGGATGACAAAAGAAGAAATGATATCTTTGAACTCTTGTTTGAGGACAGTGTGAAATATCCCATGGACCGCCAAAAGAAAAACCAAATATGACTTAGACAATGTGCACCCAGAGTGCTCCTTGGAGGCAAAGATGATGAAACTTGGTCTCACATACTTTAGTCTTGTTGTTTTTAGGTACCACTGAGTGAAGTATGACTCATAGTGACTATGAAAAACAGCTCTGAACTCTGCCTTAGCAACATGTTGTTACGAGAGGCTATTCCTTCGAAGATATTATGCATGGAAAGGTAAAAGAGAGGAAGACCCTCACCCAGATGGATTGACACAGTAATGCAGCAGTAGGCATAAGTATGTCAGAGAGTGTGAGGATGTCACAGAATAGTATGGAGTTCAGGTTTGTTGTTACTAGGGTTGCTATGAGTCATACTCGACTCAATGTCATCTAACGACAACGATAACAACAGCATCAATTCTGTGTTTGTGTATTTGCCCATGCTGTTCCATTCTACTTTAATGCTTTCCTTGTACCCACAATAAAAGAGGTAAGGAATTCAGGTATATGCTGGAAAATAATAACAATAGTGGGAGTTTCACCACAGCAGTATTCACAATAGCTAGAGCATGGACTATCTAGATGCCCATCAACTGATGAATAAATAAATGAAATGTACATACATTCAGTGGAATACTACATACTCAATAAAGTCTTGATATATGCCAGTGTGGAAGGAGCTTGAAGAGTTTATGTGAAGCAAAATAAGCAAACTACATAAAGAACAAACATTGAACTATCTCACTGTTATCAAAGGACAAGAAAGGACATCCCAGCAGATATATGCACACCATGTTTATCGCAGCTCTGTTCACAATAACAAGGAGTTGGAAACAACCCAGGTGCCCATCAACAAACGAATGGGTAGAGAAGCTGTGGTATATTCCCACAATGGAATACTATGCTGCATTGAAAAACAAGGAACTCATTCAATATTATTCAAAATGGGTGAGCCTGGAGGACATTATGCTGAGTGAAATATCTCAGTTGCAAAAGGACAAATATTGCATGGTTCCACTGCTGTAAAATGGGACTGATATCAGGGTGGGGGTAAGACTGAGAAAAACTGGATAAATTGTGTATACTGCACTGAAACAGATGAGGAACTGAATAATTTAAAAGTGATGTATGATAGGGTATTATGGTTATCACAAGAGTCCACAATTAAGGGTGCATAGTGGAATGTACTTGGGGCGGTGGGAGGGGTGCGGGGGGATTGTGTACCAGGGAGGGAGTCTTTCTTTTACTTTTGAAAGAGAGGAGCGAACTGGGGAGGGGGGGAGAAGGCTGGGTGGGGAGAGAAGTACAATGAATGAATGGAAATCCAAATTCTCCGTAAATGTTCATTAAAATTATTTAAAAAATAAAATAAAATTTAAAAAAAGACAAGAAAGTACAAATCTATTCATAAGCAGGGAAATCAATACATTTGTGAGAGGAAAAGAAGGAGGAATCAATATTAAAGAATCACACTAACTAAGGATAGGATTATAAAGCTTATTGTTGTAATTGCTGTTAATAAGTTGCACAACTTTAAAAATTTGAATTGGCAAAAGTAGTGTACTTAAGTGCTCCGCCTCAGTTGCCCTGTTAGTCTACGTGTGTTCTGTTGTACATAGGGTTTTCAGAGGCCTGCTATTTCAAAGTGGATGGCCAATCCTTCTTTCTAGTCTGTCTTAATCTGAATGTTCATATTTAGAAAAGTATCTGACAGACAAGCATTTTACAGGGAAAAAAGCAGATAAACACTATTTGCCCAATTGTGGAATTAACCATCAGTTTCAGTGTTGTCCCCACCCTTGACATAAGTATCTTGGTTCACCCATTTCCCTGCTCCATGAACATCCCATTCCTCTCCCACACACTCCCATCAACACCTATCCAGCCTTTGATCTGATAGCTTATCTTTCAAGCTTTATGGGCTTTTGTGATTCCAAACACTTCAGTTGTTGACAATTTGTTGTTCTGTGGCCAGTGTCTCTTGAATTTAGCCGTAATGTTACCAAACGAGGGTGATATGTCCTGTAGATCTGGTGTATAGATTATTTTTCAAGCCCGTGGAAAATTATTGAACAATATCATTGATATTACATGCAAGCAAGATTCTACTGAAGATTATCCAAAAATAACTGGAACAGCACATCAGCAGAGAACTGCCAGAAGTCCAGGCTGGGTTTAGAAGGGGCCATGGTACTAGGGATATTGTAGCTAATGTTAGATGGATCTTGGCTGAAAGCAGGGAGTACCGGAGGAATGCCTATTTGTGTTTCATTGATTATGCAAAGGCATTTAACTGTGTGGATCACAACAAACTGTGGCAGACTCTGAGAAAAATGGGAATCCCAGAACACTTGATCGTTCTAATGTGAAACTTATACTTGGACCAGGAGGCAGTCGTCAGAACAGAGCAAGGAAACACTGCATGGTTCAAAATTGGGAAGGGTGTATGCCAGAGATGTGTCCTGTCTCCATACCTTTTCAGCCTATCTGCAGAACAGATTATCTGGGATTCTGGGCTGTATGAGGAGAAGTGTGGAATCAAGATTGGAGAAAGATTCATCAACAGTCTGCATTAGGCAGATGACACAACCCTGCTTGCTGAAACTGAGGGGGACCTGAAGTACTTGCTGCAGAAGGACTGCAGCCTTTAATATGTATTGAGGCTTAATATCAAGAAAACAAATATTCTCGCCACTAGGCCAATTGGCAGCATCAGGATGGATGGTGAAGAGATTGAGACTGTTCACAGCTTTAGTTTGCTTGGCTCCACAGTCAACAGTCTTGGCACCAGCAGCCAGGAAATTAAAAGACTTACTGTGATGGGAAAGTCTGCTGTTAGGGAACTCTCCAAAGTACTGAAGAGCAATGGTGTCACTCTGGAGACTAAGGTGCTCCTGATCCAGGCCAGAGTCTTTGCAATCACTTGCTATGCATCAGAGAGCTGGACAATAACTAGGGAGGATAGAAGGAGAATTGACGCCTTTGAGCTGTGGTGCTGGAGAAGAGTATTGAATGTACTATGGACTGCCAAGAAAACAAACAGATTCATCTTAGAGAGGGTTTAACCAGGCTGCTCTTTGAAGGCAAGGGTTCTGAAGCTTTGTCTGACATACTTTGGACATGTTGCAAGGAGGGACAAGTCCTTGGAGAAGGACCATTTATCCTTCTTATGTCCTTTTAGTTATTGCAGTGTAGTGGGTCTGTTACTATGGCTTTTTATTGCTTAAAGATTTTCCCACTGCAGTGTGTCTCTTATTTCCTGACTGCTGGTACCAAGGGTGGATCTGCAGAAGATGAAACTATTGACAGTTTCAATCTTCTCTCCATGCATCACAATGCTGCCTATCAATCCAGTGATCAGAATCTTTGTTTCCTTGACATTGAGATGCAATCCATATGGAAGGCTGTATTCACTGATCTTCTGCAACAAGAGTTTCAAGCACTCATCACTTTCAGGAAGCAAGGTTATGTCATTTGCATAATTCAGGTTATTGGTCTGCAGTTGGGGACCTCTCCAAATCATTGAGGAATAATAATCTCAATTTAAGGACTAAGGTGCATCTAATTCAAGCCATGGTCTTTCCAATCACTTGCTATGCATCTGTGGTTGTTGTTACTGTTGTTATATGCCTTTCAGTTAAGCATGACTCATGACCCTATGAACTAAAGATCTGAACCCTGTTCTATCCTGTTCCATTCTCACACTTCCTGGCAAACAAAAGCACATTGCAGCAGTCACCACACCAATCCACATGGTCGTGGATCTTCTTCCCCTTTGCCGACCCTCCACCCTTCCCAAAATAATTTCCTTCTCCAAGGTATAGTCCCTCCTAGCAATAGGTCCAAAGTATGTGAGGTGAAGCCTCATCATTCTTGCCTCCAAAGAGCACTCTGGCTCCACCCTCTCGAAGACATATCTGTTCATTCTCTTGGCCGTCCATGGGGTGTTCAGTGCTCTTCTCCAACACCACAGCACGAAGGCGTCATTTTCTGTCATCCTTATTCATTGTCCAGTTCTTAGATACATAGCTAGTAACCAGAAAGACTGGATCAGATGCAACTCAGTTCTCAAACTGACATCATTACTCCTCATAACTTTGAAAAGTTTCCTAATTGCAGATTTTCCCAGTACAATGCATCTCCTTCTTTCCTGACTGCTTGTACCAAGGATGCTAATTGTGTATCCAAGCAAGATGAAACTGTTAACAATTTCAATCTCCTCTCCATGTATCATGATGCTGCCTATTCATACAGTGGTAAGAATCTTTGTTGTCTTGACACTGAGATTCAATCAATACTGCATTCAATGATCTTCCGCAACAAGTGCTTTAAACTCTCTTCACTTTCAACAAGCAAGGTTGTGTCATCTGTATAACACAGGCTATTCATGAATCTTCCTCCAATCCTGATGCCATAATCCTGCTCATAGAGTCCAGCTTCTCAGATAATTTTCTCAGCATACAGATTGAATAGGTATGGAGATAGAATACAACCTTGCTTCACTCCCTTCCCAGTTCCAAATCATCCCGTGTTCCCCTACTCCATTAGCACAACAGCCTCCTGAGCCAAAGAGGAAGAAACTGAGAATTTTTACCACATTTTGCAGTCTAAATTGACTGAAAATGTAAGCAGGGACTGCTAATGATAATTGGTGACTAGAATGAGAAAGTAGGAAACAGTGAAGAAGGAACAGTAGTTAAAAAATATGGGCTTGGTAATAGAAATGAAGCTGGAAATAGAATGATTGAATTTTGTATTTACAATTATTTATTTATCACAAATACATTTTCTAAAAGACTCAAAAGATGACTTTACACGTGGATTACATCTGATGGTCTGCATAGGAATCAGGTTGACTACATTTGTGGTATTAGTCATTGGAGAAGCTCAATATCAGCAGTCAAAACTAGGCCAGGGGCAGATCATCAATTACTCACACGCAAGTTCAAATTGAGGCCAAAGAAAATGAAAATAAGTCCACAGGAACCAAGATATGATCTTGAATCCATTCCATATGAATTTCATGATAATCTTAAGAATAGGCTTGAGGCACTGAACACCAATGATAGAAAACCAGATAAGTTGTGAGATGATATCAAGGATATCATCCATGAAGAATACAAAAGGTCGTTACAAAAACAGAGGAGAAAGAAAAAAATTGAAATGGATGCCAGAAGATACTTTAATCATTGCACTGGATCATTAAGAAGCCAAATCTAAAGGAAAACATGTTGACGTGAAAGAGCGGAACAGACGATTTTAAAGGGCACCCTGGGATGACAAAGCAAAGTATTTTAATGGAATGTGCAGAAAGCTGGAATTGGGGAATAAAAAGGGGAGAACTCACTCTGTATTTCTCAGGCTGAAAGAACTGAAAAAACAAATTTAAGCCTCATGTTACATTATTGAAAGATGCTATAGGTAATATATTAAATGACCCAGAAAAGATCAAAAGAAGTGGAGGTAATACACAGAGTCACTGTTCCAGAAAGTATTGATTGAGACTGAAAAATTTCAGGAAATACCATATGAACAGGTTGTTGTTGTTGTTATGGGCCGTTTGCGACTCATAGTGAACCTATGTACAACAGCCCTAAACCCTGCCCTACCCTATGCCAATTGCACTACCTCTGACACACCCATCCCGATTACCCCCGTCACTGAATCAATCCATCTTTTAGAGGGGCTTCCCCTCTTGCACCGTCCCTCCACCCTCCCAAGCATGATGTCCCTCTCCAAGGACCTGTCCCTCCTTGCAACATGCCCAAAGTATGTCAGACGAAGCCCCAGAATCCTTGCTTCCAAGGAGTAGCTTGGTTTAACCCTCTCCAGGATGAATCTGTTTGTTTTCTTGGCAGTCCATGGTACATTC
>NW_006399979.1:2575017-2598555 GCF_000299155.1 Elephantulus edwardii | reverse complement strand
CTTCTTTTAATACTTCCTGGATCATTTAATATTCTGCCTAAAGCATCCTTGATTATAGCAACTCCAGGTTTGAATTTGTTCTGCAGTTCCTTGAGCTTAAGAAATGCTGAATGAGTTCGGTCCTTTTGATTTTCCTACTCCAGCTCCTCGCACATTTCAATGGTAATGAAAGAGGAAATAGAAGCTGCATTGACGGCATTAGCAAAAAATAAGGCTCCAGGAATCGGGACTTGTTTCAATTAAAAGATGCCGACTTGGATGCACTCATCAATTTATGCCAGGAAATTTAGAGGATAGCTGTCTGTCCAATGGATTGAAGAGGTCCATATTTGTTTCCATTCGCAGGAAAGGTAATCAAAGTGAATGTTGAAATTATAGAACAATATCATTGATATCACCTGCAAGCAAAATACTGCTGAAGATCATTAAAAAATGGCTAGAACAGCACAGATAGGGAACTGCCAAAGGTTCAAGCAGTATTTAGCAGAGGTCATGACATCAGGGATATCATTGCTGATGTCACATGGTTCCTGGTTGAAAATATTCTTCTGAAATATAGAAAGAATGTATATTTGTGCTTTGTTGGCTACGAAAAGACATTATACTATGTGGATCATGACAAGTTGTGGCTGACATTGAGAAGAATGGGAATCCCTGAGCACTTGATTATGCTATGCGTCTGAGAGCTGGACAATGAATGAGGATGACAGAAAAAGAATTGATGTCTTTGAGTTGTGGTGTTGGAGAAGGGCACTGAACATGGATAGCCAAGAGAACAAACCAATATGTCTTGGAGAGGGTACAGTTGGAGTTGTCTTTAGAGGCAAGATTGATGTGGCTTTGCCTCACATTCTTTGGGCATGTTGCTAGGAGGGGCTATTCCTTAGAGAGGGACATAATCCTTGGAAGGGTGGAGGGTCGGCAAAGGAGAGGAAGACCCTCAACTGATGGATTGACATGGTGACTGCTGCAATGAGCTCTAGCGTCTCAGAAGTATGAGGATTGCACAGGATAGAACAGGGTTCAGATCTTTTGTTCATAGGGTTGCTATGAGTAATGCTTGACTCAACAACACCTAACAACAAAAAATTACTTAAAATGGTTTACCTAGACTATTTTTTAGCTAACTATCTCAATTTTGTCTGGCCTTCAAGCAGTCCAACTGTCCTGCGTTGTGTAGCTGGCAACAGATAGAAGCTTTTCCTTCCGCATGGGGTGTATTAATCTATCTACAAGAGGATTAGCTAGTCTTGACATTAAATTGAGCATATTTAGCAACAGAATTTGGGAACTTAAATACTAGGAAAGAAGTAGAAGAGAAAGCATTGTGCATCCTTCAGGGCCAAAGTTTCCAGAGGTATCTTGCTGTTAATTAAGAAGCTCCTTTAATAATTGAGAGACTGAATCTTGTTGTTGGCTGAACGAGATGGATCCATCTTTCTTGAGGCAGCCACCAGGCCAGTGCCCTTAAGACAGAAACAGGATCAGAGCCCTTGAGACAGAGAAAGAGCTATAGGTTTTGTTTGCTAGATTATTAAAGGAAGAACTGATTTTGGACCGCTCTTCACCAAATCAAAGACTGATCTTCGACCCAAAATTCCTGGAGGACTGAGGGAAGATGCCATTACTGTTAAAATCTATCTTGGAACTACTGCTTCACAGAACCAACAACACAGGTCTTTAACCCAAGATTGCTGGAGTACTGAGGGAATACTTCATAAGTAGTAGGACAAAGGGAACTTGATTGTTCGTTAGGTCCCTTATGAACAAAATTGTAACTTCACACTTAAGAGGTTGTCAGGACTGAGAGATTATATCAAGACTGAGAGATTGTATCCTGCTGCTAGATTATAGCCTGTTAACTTCTCTAATAAACCTCATAATAATGAGTATAGTTCTGTGTAGTCTGTATAGCTATTGCAATACATTTTGGACCCAGTAGAGCCTCAAGAGTGGTGTTGGAATTAGTAGAAGCAGATGTAGGTGTGTTGGGTACATAGGAGTTAGTTTTGCACTGTGGACGTTATCGATGTGGGCAGTTCACATTTGTGGAGTCAGTAGAGGTCAGATTTGGCCATCCCCAAGCCATCCTTGCTCTTTTTACAGTCATTGTCCAATCATTTTATACATAGCAAGTAATTGAAAAGACAGTGCCTTGAATCAGGTGCACTATTGTCTTTAAACTGACATCATTGCACTATAGTACTTCAGAAAAATCCTTGACAGTAGATTTTTTCCAATGCAACACATCTTCGAGTTTCTTGGCCACATATGCCAAGAGTGTTGATTGTTAATCGAAGCAAGACGATATCACTGACAATCTTAATATCTATCATGATGTTGCCTATTGACCCAGTGTTGAAGATTTTCGTTTTCTTGATGTTGTTTAGATGTAATCCTACTTGAAGGTTGTAATCGTTGCTCTTCTGCAGCAAATGTTTCAAGTCTTCCTCATTTTCTCAAGTAAGGTTGTGTCATTTGCATAACACACGCTGTGGATGAATCTCCCTCTAATCCTGATGACACGTTCTTCTTCATAAACTCTAGCTCCTCAAACATTTTTGTTAGCTTACAAATTGAATAGATATGGAGAAAGGCCACAGCCATGACACACACCTTTCTTGATTTTAAACCACACAGGGTTCTCTTGCTTTGTTTCCTTGCTCCAACTTACATGTTTGTTACTAGGTGCTGTCAAGTTGAGTACAACTCATAGTAAACACTATGAACAACAAATCTGAACACTGTCCTATCCTGTATCATCCTTATCATCTCTGACACTCGTGAGCTCATTGCTGCAGTCACTGTGCCTATCCATCTTGTTGAGGGTCTTCCTTTCCTTCACTTACCCTTCATCTTCCCAAACATGATGTACCCTTCCAAGCAATAGCTTCTTCTAGCAACATGCTCAAATATGAGAGATAAAGGCTGTCCATCTTTACCTCCATGAAGTACTTTCCCCCCCAAGACATATCTGTTTGTTCTTTTGACAGTGTATGGGATATTAAGAACTGTTCTCTAACATTAAAACTCAAAAGCATCAATTCTCATCCTTATTCATTGTCCAGCTCTTGGACGTGTAGCAAGTAATTGAAAAGACCATGGCCTGAATCAAACACATCTTAGTCTTAAAACTGATATCATTGCTCCTGAGTAATTTGGTGAGATCCCTAGTATCGGATTTGCCCAACGTCCTCATATACTGACTATCAAAGGTGTTGATTGTGGATACAAGGAAGATGATATTGTTGACAACTTTAATAGTTTCTCTATCTATAGTGATTTGCCTATTGGCCCACTGGTGAGGATTTTTGTCTTCTTGATGTTGAGATGTGATCCATATTGAAGGCTCTAGTGCTAGATCTTTTGCCAAGAAGGATTTTAAGTCCTGCTCACTTTCAACAAACCAAGTAGTACCATCTGCATAATGCAGGTTGTTGATGAGTCTTCCTCCAGCCCTGATGCCATATTCTGCTTCATATTTTCAAGCTTCACAAATTATTTGTTCAGCATTCACTTGAATAAGTATGAAGAAAGGATATATCCCTGGCACACACCCTTCATGATTTTAAGCCATAAGAGTGTACTTTTTCTCCATTCAGATAACAGCTTCTTCGTCTAGTTTTTTTATGAGCACAATTAAGTGTTCTGGGATTCTCATTCTTTTCAATGTCAGCCATACTTATTTTTTTTTTATGATCCACACAGTCAAAGATAGTCAATAAAACACAGACAGACATTCTTCTGGTATGCTCTGCTTTTAGCCAGGAGCCATCTGACATAAGCAATGATAATCCTGATGCTGCAATCTCTACTAAATCCAGCTTTAACCATGATAATTCTCTCTCATTATACTGTTTTAACCATTTTTTTAATTATCCGCAGCAATATTTGACTTGCATATGATATTAATGATATTGTTTGATAATTTCCACACTTTGTTGGATCATCTTTCTTGGGATGGGAACAAAGATATATCTCTTCAAGTCAGCTGGCCAATCACCTGTTCTCCAAATTTCCTGACACAGACTAGTGAGCACTATCAGTTCAACATATATTAGTTGAAACTTGTGAATTGGCATTCCATCAATTCCAGTGCCTTATTTTTTTGCCAATGCCCTCACCACAGCCTGATCCTCTTCCTTTATTATCATTGGTGTTTATTTATAAGATACTTACTGAAAGTTTTAGTGTCAATCTATTATTTTTGACTCTGTGCAGTCTTTACATCTTCTTTTGATGCTTCCTGCATCATTAAAAATCTTGCCTACAGCACCTCTCACTATTGTAACTCAAGGCTTAAGTTTATTTTTTTAGCTTGGAAATGACAAAGTGAGTTCATCCCTTTTTATTCTTTGACTCCAACTCTTTTCACATTTCATTATAATATTTGCTTTGTCTTCTTAAGCTTCCCTGTGAAATTTTGAAGATTTCAACCAAATTTTGTAGTTTGAAATTTACAAAAATTAATGCAATCAAAATGCATTAATAATTTTTGGTGACTGGAATGCAAAAGTAGGAAATAATGAGGAAGGAATGTCAGAATGCACAGCCTTGGTCACAAAAAATAGGGATGGAGATTGAATGATTGAACTTTGTACATTCAATAATTTATTCACAGTAAATATATTTTTTAAAATATCTTTTTTTAATATATAGACTTTATCTAATAAACTGCACAGTAATTAGATTAACTACATCTGCACAAAGAATTGTCAGAGAAGCTCAACATCAGTAATCAAAACCAGGTCAGTTGTTGACTATGGACTAGATCATCATGTTTAAGTTCAAAGTGAAGCTGAAGAAAATTAAAACATGCCCACAAGAGCCAAAGTATAACTTTGAGTCTAACCCACCTGAATTAAAAATTACCTCAAGAAAAAGTTTGAGGCACTGAACACTAGCGATCAGAGATCAAAGGCGCTGTGGGATGACATCATCTATTAAGAGAGCAAAAGGCCATTACAAAGGCAGAGGAGAAAGAAAAAATAAAAACTTATCTGAAAATGCATTATAAAAATTGTATTAGAGCATCAGGAAGCACTCCTCTCCTCTCCTCTTCTCTTCTCTCTTAAAAAAAAATGAAAACTGCCAAAGTAAAAGAGCTGACCTGATGATTTGAAAGAACAATAAGACATTATCCACAAAAGAGCATAACCCTGACCGATCCTTTCCATCTTCATTATCACTGCTGTGTTTAAGCTCATCACTGTGTCAATCCATCTTCTTACATCTTCTTAAGGTTTTCTTCTTTTCCACAGGCCCTTCACTTTTCCACTCGGTCCTTCTCCAGAGACTCTGATAATATGCTGATATGATAGGAATACCACAAGTGGATGGCTTTAACAAACAGAAATGTATTTTTCACAGTTTGGAGGCTGGAAGCACCAATTCTTGAGGAAGGCCTTTCCTCTCTATAGGCAGTGGTAGAAAGTCCTTCAGTCTTCTTTCAAAATTTGTGGACCCACTGTTTTTTGGTTATCTCCATCTGCCAATCTTGTACTGGGTCTGTAGCATGCTCAAAATACATATTACTATCCCAGAAATTCTTTTTGATGGTAGGAGGTTTCTCTTTTTCTGCTTGTTTCTCTCTCCTTTTATCTCTTATAAGATAAAAGACCATAAAGGCCACACCCCCAGGAACTGGCCCTTATATCTGATCAGGGCTGAATAAGAGTGTTGCACCTTACCCTGATCATGTCTTATCAACATAACCACCGTAAAATAATCCTCAATTGCAACCTAATTCTGCCCCCCTTAACACATGATAGCAGGATTTACACCTGGAAAATTACAAATTAGATCACATAATGGTGATGATTACATTATTATATACTGCCTATTACATTATTACATAACTGTCAAACCACTAAGAATCATGACCTACCCAAGTTCACACATTGGAAAACACACTATAATCCATGACAGATGTATTTATAACAATGACAAAAGAAAATCTTAGTTGCTGAGGCTGCTTATTTTTAGCCAAATACTTTATAAGATTTTGTTGCTTCATTTGGAGATTTAGAATAATGGTTTCATGAATGTACCTTTGAGTTCAATATGTAGTGCTTAAATCTTGAAATCTTTCAAGTGGCCATTCAAAAGTATAATAATTGGTCCCTATTCACCTTGAAAAACAGAGGAAGAAGAAAAAGTTCAGGAGTAGGAAATGGACATATAATGCGTTAGCAATTGCTTCCTTTGCTATTGTACCAGATGGTATTCTGATAACATTACTGTACACTTCGATCAAAAGTTTCATGGATAAATCTTGATCAAAAGGGAGAAAATGCATATCAGGGATTCAAATTCTCATGAACTCTAGACTCTCTGGAGTCATCTAAAGTGGACAAACCCCTGAAACTATATATCTACAAGATTATCTTTAAATCCTACAACCAAAAAACCCCTTAAAATTATACAATAGTTTAACTTAACCAGCTAAAAATATCTGTGGTGAGCTTTTTAAAGAACTGTTTTTAGAAACCTGTATGTGATCAAACTGACAATAGCAACTCAAAAAATTAGACAGGAACCTTGAAGGCAGTAAGTTTAGGTTAATGAAAGAAAAAACTCAAAAGAGAAGGATAAAAGTGCTTGCACAATTAAAAAAATGTAATTGATGTCACTGAATTGTGACATATAGAAACTGCTGAATTGGCTTGTATTTTTCTCTGTATGTTCTCAAAAACAACAAAGTAAATAAAATTGGGGGGGACCAGTAGAGGAGTTATGTGGTATTCTTTTCATTAATTTAAAGTTTCTAGAATGCACAGAATGTATGATTCTGAATATCCTGCAGTGTGCATGTGAAAATGGGCAGGAGGCAGGGGAGACTGTATAACAATGAAAGAACTTCTTTTCCAAAGAAAAATGCAAACTGAGGGGGAGGCGTGACAGGGAGGAAAACGTACAACAACGAATGGATGAAATCCAAGTTCTTTATAAAGAACTCTCATTAAGACCTAAAAAACCCCCCAAACAAGCAGCAAATTATTTTGTACTCAGCTTTATACTAACTGGCATGTTGTCTTTCCCATACTTTTATACCATAAGTTCGCAAAAGCTATTGAGGTTCCTTTTAAATTATTAAAAAACTATGTTCCTCATAACTTTTATATGAAACATATATTACTATGTTTTTAAAAATTTTCTATATATAGATATGAATATATATTGTTCTCAATGAAGGGAGGTTAAAGGCATTCCCTTTGAGAACAGGAACTGGGCAAGGGTGCCCATTATCACCTCTCTTATTCAATATTGTATTGAAAGTCTTAGTGATAGTAATAAGGCAAGAGAAAGACATAAGAGGTATACAAATTGGCAAAGAGGAGATAAAATTATCCCTCTATGCAGATGACATGATAGTATACTTAGAAAACCCTAAAGACTCAGCAAGAAAATTATTGGACATAGTTGACCAATTCAGCAAAGTAGCAGGATACAAGATCAACATACAAAAATCAGTTGGATTTCTCTACAATGACAAAGAGCTGCAGCTAAGAAAAGCAATACCCTTCACAAAAGCTAATAACAAGATAAAATATTTGGGAACAAATATAACTAGAAGCACAAAAGATCTATTCAAAGAAAATTACAAAACATTACTACAAGAAACAAAAAGAAACTTGGAAAAGTGGAAGAATATCCCTTGCTCATAGATAGGAAGACTCAATATTGTGACAATGGCAATACTACCAAAGGCAATTTACACGTTCAACACAATCCCAATACAAGTACCAATCCCATTCTTCAATGAGATGGAAAAGGCAATCTCCAGCTTCATTTGGAATGGAAAGAAGCCACAAATAAGCAAAGCACTCCTTAAAAATAGAAAAAAGATAGGAGGCATCTCACTCCCTGATTTCAAATCCTACTACACTGCCATGGTAGTTAAGACAGCACGGTACTGGTACAATGACAGACACACAGAACAATAGAATTGAGAACCTGGAAATGAGCCCATCTAATTATGGTCAACTGATTTTTGACAAGGAGATTAAATCAGTTAGGTGGGGAAAGGACAGCCTTTTTAACAAATGGTGTTGGCAAAATTGGAAAACTATCTGCAGAAAAATTAAGCAAGATCCACACCTCACTCCATATATAAAAAAACAACTCAAGGTGGATCATGGACCTAGGTCTAAAACCAAGGACTATAAACTTCATTAAAGAAAAGCTTGGAAGAACTTTACTAGTCCTAATCCACAACATAAAGAGTCTTCCAAGTATCCTGAAAAATTTACAACCAGGCAAAGATAAAATAGATGAATGAGACCTTCTAAGAATCAAATCCCTATGCACATCCAAAAACTTCTCCAACAGGGTAAAAATGGAAGCCACAGACTGGGAAAAAGTGTTTGGTAATGACATGTCAGATAAGGGACTTATCTCTAGAATTTATAAAATACTTGAGCACCACAGCAAGATAAAGGTAAATAACCCAATAGAAAAATGGGCACAGGATATGAACAGACACTTTGCAAAAAAAAGACATTCAGATGGCCAACAAGTACATGAAGAAATGTTCAAAATCCCTATATCTAAGAGAGATGCAAATCAAGAAAACTAGGAGATATCATCTCACCCCAGTAAGATTAGCAAAATTTAACAAAACAGCAAGCAACAAATGCTGGCGAGGTTGTGGAGAGACTGCAACCCTTATTCACTGTTGGTGGGAGTGTAAAATGGTGCAACCACTGTGGAAAGCAGTGTAGCTCTTTCTCAAAAAGTTGCAAATAGAGATACAATTTGACCCAGCAATTCCACTACTGGGAATATACCCTAAAGAGATCATAACCGACATCCAAGCAGATATATTGTATACCCATGTTTATCGCGGCTTTGTTCACGATAGCAAGGAGCTGGAAACAACCTAAGTACCCATTAACAAATGAATGGATAAAGAAGCTCTGATATATTCACACATGGAATACTACGCTGCATTGAAAAACAAGGAGCTCATGCAATATTATTCAAAATGGGTGACTCCGGAGGAGATTGTGCTGAGTGAATTATCTCAGTCACAAAAGGACAAATACTATATGGTGCTACTGTTGTAGAATGAGGCTGACATCAGGGTGGGGGTAAGACCGAGAAAAACTGGATAAATTATGTTTCCTGCATTGAAGCCAATGAGGGAGAGAATGGTTTAAAAGGAATATATTTTAGGGCATTATGATTATCACAAGAGTCTGGAATGAGGGTTGCAGAGTGGAGTATACTTGGGGTGGGGGTGGAGGTGTGCGGGGGGATTGTGTACCAATGAAGGAGTTTTTCTTTTGCTTTTCAAGGAGAGGGGAGGGGGTGGGGAGGGCGGGGAGAAAAGTGCAACAATGAATGAATGGAAATCCAAAATCTCTGTTGATGTTCATTGAAATTAATTAAAAAAAATTCCTGGTAATTTCCTCACTCTAATAATGAAAATTAAAACAAGCTTGGAAGCAGGAGCGGCATCCACTTCCATAATAGCTTGTCTCGGGAAACCCTATGAACCTGGAGAGAGGATGAGTAACACACAAGTGCTGAGGACTCTCCTTCATAGGGTCGCTAAGAGTCGCCTGTGACTCGACGCAACTTAACAACAACAATAATGAAAATGACAGCTTGTCTTTGGTAGTGGTTTCCTTTTTAGAGGGGAAAATCCCCAAAAAGTCCCTGGAGTGAAACCACCCATTTTTCTGGGAGGAGGGAAAAAAGTGGACTTGTGTGGGATCTGGTCCTGTCGTTCTGGCTCTGTGGTAGATGGCATTACACAGCCCTCATAAAGCCTGTTGACATCCATCTCAGACTCCTTATTTTCAGGTTCAGTGTTGCTGAAATGGGCTTGATTGGCCTCAGCAGCCCTGGTGGAGGCCAGATGGCTGGGAAGTGTAATTAAGTCCCAAGATACGGTTTTCCAGAAGGGAGGAGAGGCTGAACTGGTGACCTTGACTCAATGCCAAGGCCTTAATCAGCCAAGAAAATGAACTCTAGACCCAGTGGATGGCCAGTGCCAGAGATTGTTGGGACTAGTGCCCCAGAAACTGTAAGCATGTCCTGGGCAGAAATGACTGAGTATGTGATAGGAAAGAGCTGAGTCCAAAAGGACTTGAAGTGCAGGCCATATCTATTGTGGACCATCCATGACTGAGTCTGTGATGGAAGAGGCATCACTTATTACTCCCCAAAGAGCTCTGCATAAAATAGAGACAGTACTTTGAATACAGTAGACTGCCTTGTTTACCTAGGGATGAGAGTGACAAGGGTGACAGGTGGTGGGGATGAAGAATGGCGGTCACAAGTGGCCTTCTTCATTAACGAACACAGACTTTGACAACCTCTAATTTGGAGCAATAGAATTCCCATTCATGCTTTTCTAAATAATACTTCTGTGTACATGAACTCACTGGAGCACTCTTCATTACCATGGCCTCTACTGTTCTCTGGTTTCCAGAAAAAGAATAGACTATTTTTCTCTAAACATGTTTTAATTCTCTTCTTCAGTGGTTCTGATGGACCTTAAAACCTAAAATTTATGTTAAGTAGAACATGAACATAGATGTTCCTGTCCACTGACATGATGTGCTGTAAATGCTTGGTAGATAGGTGGATCTTGCTGAAATATTAAAGAGGATATTTATAAGTGCTGGTACCTAACTGCTCCTACCAAGGGTGTTAATTGTGAAACTAAGCAAGATGAAGCTGTTAAAAATTTCAATCTCCCCTTCATCCATTGCCTATCAGTCGAGTAAGAATCTTTGTCTTGATGTTGAGATGCAATTCATACTGAAGGCTGCATTCCTTGATTTCTGCAACAAGTGCTTCAAGTCCTCCTCACTTTCAGCAAACAAAGTTGTGTCATTTGTATAACACAGTCAGGAAATAAGAAGATGCATTGAACTGGGAAAATCTGCAGTTACGGAATCTCTCCAAATTATTGAGGAGTAATGATGTCAGTTTGAGAACTAAGGTGTACTGATTCAGACCATGTTCTTTCTGATTACTTGCTATGCATCTGAGACCTGGACAATGAATAAGAATGACAGAAGAAGAATTGATGCCTTTGAGCTGTGGTGTTGGAGAAGAGCACTGAACATCCCATGGATAACCAAGAGAATGAACAGGTATGTCTTGGAGAGGGTGCAACCAGAGTGCTCTTTGGAGGCAAGAATAATGAGGCTTCACCTCACATACTTTGGACATGTCGCTAGGAGGTGCTATTCCTGGGAGAGGGACATGATGTTGGGAGGTGTGGAGGGTTGGTGAAGGAGAGGAACACCTTCAACTAGATGGACTGACATGATGACTGCTGCAATGGGCTGTTGTGTGTCCTGAAGTATGAAGATGGCACAGGATAGAACAGGGTTCCAATCTTTTGTTCATAGAGTTACTATGAGTTGTACTTGACTCAATAGCACCTAACAACCACAATTTTTGAGTGAAAACTAATTGTCATTTTAGACATCTGACTTCGAATATCTACATAAAATCAAATCTATTTTTAGGTGAGCACCATGCAGACTTCATTATTTTCCTGATGGTATGATATTCTTTCAGAATGAAAACACAACCTACAACTTCTGCCAGTAGTTTTGTCATCAGTCACCTTCCTCACTCTTTAAACATAAATGTTGAAGGCTCCATTAGAATATCATGGCTCCTTTTCTTCCCTAAATGCAAAAAGAAACTTTTATTTGAGTATTTACTATGACCCTAGGGAAGTTCCTGGGTAGGCAAATGTTTCATTCATTTGGTTGCTAACTGAAAGGTTGGCAGTTCAAGTCCCCCGGCAGGCCTTAGATGAAAGGTCTAGTGATCCACTTTGCCAAAACATCAGCCACTGCACACACTGTGAAGTACTGTTCTGACCTAACACGTGGGCTTGGCACCAGTTACAGTCCACTCGGCCACAAATCTCTACTTACCCCCTGCAGTGAAAAACATATAACACTGCACCACCAGAGCTCCTGGATTATTTCTACAGGAAGAAATATATCTATGATATATTTGTTCTTAGGTGTCACTAAGTTGATTCTGACTCATAGAAATCCAATGTAAGTGAATAGAAGGCCCATAGAGGGTTTTATTGGCTGCAATCATCCAGAAGCTGATAATCAGGTTTTTCTCCTGAAGAATAAATAGTTTGGTGGATTTGAACCCTCAACCTTTTTGTTAAGAGCTGAGGGCTTAACCATTGTACCACCAGGTCTCTTTACCTTACAACAGGCTTTTATATGGGTTCATTAGATTCAACATTTTGCTGAGAGTTTGCATTTCTCTCCAAATATCCTGAATCAGAATCTACATTTTAACAAAATTCCCAGCTAATCTTAGAGCTCTTGTTTCGAGAATGCCTGCTACAGAGAAAGTCCTCATATCTGTCAACTATTCTGTTTTGAATCTAATTCCATTTCGATTTTTTCTTTCTTAGAATTCACTAAAGCAAAATTCCAACTCCAACTTGCTTAAACATGGAAAGAATTAGGAGTTTCAGTGATGAGATGGATTGATGCAGTGACTGTAGCAGGGAAACAGGTGTGTTTGGAGATGGCGAAGTTGGGTCAGGATAGGGTAACGTTCAGAGTCGTGGTTAGATAGGGTCAAGGTGTAGTCAATTTGATGGCACATAACAACCACCCTTTGATTGAAATACTCAACACCTCGTTTCTTTTTCAATTCATATTCTCCATCTTTTTTCCTCACTCCAAACATCTTGGATTTCCCCCCCCAGCATGGGGGGAAAATGCTGTGTAACAATTTCGACAGATTTTGTTCAGCTCTTGCTTTTATCAATTGTTGTTTCTGTTACTAAGTACCCTAAAATTGACTACAACATGTAATAACCTGGTGAACAATGAATCTGAAACCCTGTGAACAATGAATCTGCTCTACCCCCTACTATCTTGACCATCTTTGACATCCTTGAGCGTATTATTACAGTAACTAGGTCAATCCATCTCACTGAGGGTCTTCCCTACTGCACTGACCCTCCACCTTAAAAGGATGATGTCCTTCTCCGAAGACTGGCCACTCCTAACAACATGACCAAAGTATGTGAGACAAAGTTTTATTCTCTTTGCCTCCAAGGAACATCCTGGCTGCACCTTTTTCAAGATTATTTGCCCTTTTGGCAGTCCAAAGGATTTTCAACACTCTTTTTCAACACTACAACTCAACACCAATTCTTTTATGTCATCTTATTGTCACTGTCCAACTTTCAGCTGCAGAGCAATTAATTGAAAAGATTATAATTTGGATCAAGTGTACTTTAGTCTTCAAGCTGATATTATTGCTTTTCAGCACTTTGGAGAGGTCCTCAACAGCAGACTTTCCCAATACAGTATATCTTTTGATTTCCTGGTTCTGGTGCCAAGGGTGTTGACTGTGGATCCTAGCAAGATAACATCATTGACAATTTCTGTCTTTTCTCCACCTATCACGATGTTGCCTGTTGACCCAGTGGTGAAGATTTTTATTTTCTTGATGTTGAGATGTAGCCCATATTGAAGGCTGCAGTCTTTGATCCTCTACAGAAAGTGTTTCAAAGTCTTCATCACTTTCAGCAAGTAAGTTTGTGGCATCTACATAACATGGGTTTTTGATGAGTCTTAATACAATTCTGATGTCACATTCTTTTTTATATATAGTACAACTTCTCACATGATTTTTTTTCTGCATATAGAATGAATAGGTATGGAGAAAGATACAACATCTTTCTTGACTTTAAATCAAGCACTGTTCCCTTGCTCTGTCCATACAACGGCTTCATAGACTAGATATAGGTTTGACAATAAGCACAATTAAGTGTTCTGGACACCCGTTCTTTTCAATGTCAGTCATAATTTGTTATCTTCCACATAGTCAAAAGCATTTGCATAGTCAATAAAATACAAACAGACATTCATCTGATATTTTCTGCTTTCAGCCAAGAACCATCTGACATCAGCATTGATATCCCTCATGTCACAGCCTCTTCTAAATCTAGTTTGAATTTCTGGCAGTTGTCTTTTTTTTTTTAATTGAGAAATTGTGGTGCATTCATATGATGGATGCAGAACTCAGGAGCAACGATCTTGAAAAATACTATATAATATGGGAGAGGTTAGATAGTATTATGCTGAGTGAACTAACTCAGCACATAAGAACAAATACTGTATAAGACCATTATTGTAAAATAAAAAGGATAACCAGTAAGATGTGTATGGATATCCAAAGAGGGAAGGAGAGGGGACAGGGAACTTGGCAGTTCTCTTTTGTTGCACCATTGTAGCCATCTTTTATTAATCTTTAGCAAAATTTTACTTGTATTAATGTTAATGATATTATTCCCTAATTTCCTCATTCTTTTAGATCACCTCATTGATCAGGTAGCTGTCCTCTAGATTTCCTGGCAAAGCAAAATACTACAATGAAATGTGCGAGGAACTAGAGTCGGAAAATCAAAAGGGCCAAACTCGGTTTTTTTTGTTGTTTTTTTTTTTTTTTTTACGTTCAGCATTTCTTAAGCTCAAGGAACTGAAGAACAAATTCAAACCTCGAGTTGCTACAATCAAGGATGCTTTAGGCAGAATGGTAAATGATCCAGGAGGTATCAAAAGAAGATGGAAGGAATATACTGACTCATTTTATAAAAAGGATTGGCAGGTACAGAAGAATTTAATGAAATAGCATTTGAGCCAGAGCCTATGGTGATGGAGGCAGAAGTTCAAGCTGCTTTGAAGGAAATAGCAAAAAATAAGGCCCCCGGAATAGATGGTATACCAATTGACATATTTCAGCTAACAGATGCTGCCGTGGATGTGCTCACCAAGTTGTACCAAGAAATCTGGAGAAGAACCACTTGGCCAACTGACTGGAAGAGGTCTATATTTGTTCCCATCCCAAAGAAGGGCAACCCAACTGAGTGTGGAAACTACAGAACAATTTCATTGATTTCACATGCAAGCAAGATTCTACTGAAGATTATCCAGAAACGACTGGAACAGTACATCAGCAGAGAACTGCCAGAAGTCCAGGCTGGGTTTAGAAGGGGTAGTGGTCCTAGGGATATTGCAGCTGATGTTAGATGGATCTTAGCTGAAAGCAGAGAATACCAGAAGAATGTCTATCTGTGTTTCATTGATTATGCAAAGGCATTTGACTGCGTGGATCATAACAAACTGTGGCTGACTCTGAGAAGAATGGGAATCCCAGAACATCTAATCGTGCTAATGCGAAACCTATACTTGGACCAAGAGGCAGTCATCAGAACAGAGCAGGGCAACACTGCATGGTTCAAAATTGGGAAGGGTGTACGCCAGGGATGTGTCCTGTCTCCATACCTTTTCAACCTGTATGCAGAGCAGATTATCCGAGAGGCTGGGCTCTATGAGGAGAAGTGTGGAGTTAGGATTGGTGGACGATCTATCAACAATCTGCGTTATGCAGATGACACAACCCTGCTCACTGAAACTGAGGAGGACCTCATGCACTTACTGCAGAGGGTCAAGGACTGCAGCCTTCGATATGGACTGAGGCTCAATGTCAAGAAGACAAAAATTCTCACCACTGGACCAATCAGTAACATCAGGATGGATGGTGAAGAGATTGAGATTGTTCACAGCTTCAGTTTGCTCGGCTCCACGGTCAACACTCTTAGCACCAGTAGTCAGGAAATAAAAAAACTTATTGCGATGGGAACGTCTGTGGTTAAGGACCTCTCTAAAGTACTCAAGAGCAACGGTGTCTCTCTGCAGACTAAGGTGCGCCTGATACAGGTCATGGTTTTTGCAATCACTTGCTATGCATCAGAGAGTTGGACAATGACTAGGGAGGATAGAAGGAGAATTGATGCCTTTGAGCTGTGATGGTGGAGAAGAGTATTGCATGTACCATGGACTGCCAAGAAAACAAATAGATTCATCCTAGAGAGGGTTAAACCAGGCTGCTCCTTGGAGACAAGGATTCTGGGGCTTTGCCTGACATACTTTGGACATGTTGTAAGGAGAGACAGGTCTTTAGAGAGGGGCATCATGCTGGGCAGAGTGGAGGGACAGCGCAGGAGGGGAAGACCTTCTATGAGGTGGATTGATTCAGTGACTGGGGTAATCGGGATGGGTGTGTCAGAGGCAATGAGATTGGCACAGGATAGAGCAGGGTTTAGGGCTGTTGTACATAAGGTCGCTATGAGTCGTAAACGACTTGACGGCACATAACAACAACAACAACAGCTTGAGCACATTTAGGGCTGCACCTCTTTGTTGAAACATGTCACTTGATTTCCCATTGGTACTAAGGTCCTTATTTTTTGCTAATGCCTTCAGTGCAGCTTGAACTACTACTTTCATCACCATTGGTTCTTAATTATATGCTACCCTGAAGTTTTCCATATCAGCCACTGTTCCTTTTGGAACAGTGACTCTATGTATTCGTTCCATCTTCTTTCAATGTTTCCTGGATCATTCAGGATTTTGCCCATGCTGCAATGCTGCAACTAGATGGAAGCTTGAATTTGTTTTTCAGATCTTTCAGCTTGAGAAATGCCAAGTGAGTTCTTCTCTTTTTGATTTCCTGGTCCAGCTCTTTGCACAATCCTTCATAACTCTTTGCTTTTACTTCATGTGCTCATCTCTTTTACTTAGACAATTTCCCCCTTTGCTTTGGCTTCTGGATGTTCAATTTTCAGTTTCTTCTGCCAACTATTTTTTTCCTTTCCCCCCCCCCTGTCTTTTTAATGTCCTTTTATTTTCATGGGTGATATCCTTGATATCACTGCACAACTCAGTTGGTATTCAGTCATTAGTATTCAACACCTGAAATCTATTCTTGAGATAGATGGCATAGACTCAAGGCCATATTTTGTTTCTTGTGGATTTATTTTCATTTTCTTCAGCCTTAGTTTGAACTGCACATGGGTAATTAGAGGTCTGTTCCACAGTCAGCATTTGGCCTGGTTTTGCTACTGATATTTCTGACTGCAGACCTTGAGTCAACTATGACTCATTGTAAACAATATGAACAATAGCTCTGAACCTTGCCCTATCCTGAGCCACCCTCACTGTTTCCGACACCCCTGACCCCATTACCACAGTCACTATATCAATCCATCTCATCTAATGTCTTCCTGTCCTATGCTGACCCTCTATCCTTCCAAACATGATGTCCTCTAAGGACTAGTCCCTCCTGATGACAAGCTCAAAATATGTGAGACAGAGCTTCAAAATCCTTGCCTCCAAAGAGCAGTCTAGTTTCATCCTCTTCAGGACAGACCTGTTTGTTCTCTTGGCAGTCTATAGTATATTCAATACTCTTCTCATGCACCACACTCAAAGACATCTTCTTCTGTTATCCTTATTTACTGTCCAGCTAGCTCTCTGATGCAGAGTAAGCAATTGAGAAGGCCATGGCTTCGATCAGGTGCACCTTAGTCTGTAGAATGATATTGTTACTCCTTTAACACTCTGGAAAGATCTTGGACAGTAGATCTTCCTGATGCAACTTGTATTTTTATTTCCTGACTACTGATGCCAAGAGTGTTGATTGTGGATCCAAGCAAGTTGAAATTGTTAACAACCTCAATCTTTTCAACATCTATCATGCTGCTCTACTGTCCCAGTAATCAGGATTTTTGTTTTCTTGATGTTAAGAAGTAATCCATATTGAAGGCTGAAGTCTTCTACAGCAAATGCTTCAAGTCCTCATCAGTTTAGGTGAGCAAGTTGTTGATGAGTCTTCCTCCAATACTGATGCTACATTCTTTTTCATAATTCTGATTTCTAGTCTGTCTTAAATTTAGAAGCTGTGCTGGAACCTGTCTGCTACCATCGGTGACCCTCCTGGTACCTGAGACCCTGGTGGCATAGTTTCTGCTATCACAGCAACCTGTGACTCATCTAAGTGCAGCAACTAACAGGTATGTACTGTGTGCTTAAGAGAAAATTATAAACAAGTAAACATATACATAACTAAACTGCAAAGTAAGCAACATGAAAATCACTCCCCAGTACAACAAATGACAGAGAAATGTTGTTATCACTAAAAGGAAACAATAAAAACAAGCAGGGTACCAATATCACCCATGTTGCTCTCTGGCTGCCTCAGGGATCACTGGACTTTCCCAGATTTTAGTTGCATTGTGTGCTTTCTAAATGTATCAGAGTGGTAAAGGAATTTTATTTTCTTATTGGTCAATCTTGATCACAGGCCCACCTCTATCATGCTCACGTAGGTAAGAGCGAACTGGGAGAGGGGTGGTTCTCTAAGGAAATTATGGAGTATTTTATTAGAGGGCAGATGAATGCTATGCAAACAAGACCAATTAATTCAATTATAAATATTAAACAGATATATACCATGCACTGCTAAGAGAACTAACAGGTTCACCCTGGAGAAGGTGAAACCAGGGTCCATCTTGCAGACAGGGATTCTGAAGCTTCGTCTGACATATGTTGGACATGTTGTAAGGAGGGACCAGTCCTTGGAGAAGGACAGCAAAGGGATAAGAGAGGAAGACCCTCAAGATGGATTGACTCAGTGACTAGGATAATGCGAACAGGTGTGGCAGAGACAGTGAGATTGGAACAGAATAGAGCAAGGTTTAGGGCTGTTATACATAGACTCACTATGACCTCCAAGTGACTCGACGGCACATAACAATAACAACATTTTCTTTCTTTTCAATAAGTAACTTTCCAAGTTTGTAGATGATTACAAAAAGTGTTTTTAATATGATACTACAATACTATTCTGTGTAAACTGCACTATCCACATCTATCCCCATAAAAGCAGAAGCAAATTGCTTTGTATTCATAAGGTCAATTATTTCATAGCTTTGAAAGGAAAGCAACTTTGCATACGGTGGCCGTTAAAAGAGAGAAGCACAATAGGAGAGAGTCTGAGTTGTAGCCAGATTACACACGCATATCACACTATATCTTAAGGTTGTGAAGCCCTTAAAAGTTCAAGGCTGTGATATTTTCCCGCAAATTATATATTGCAACACTTTATCGTTTGATTTTTACAGTAAGATTTTAGTAGTAAAACTAATACAGAAAAGACCATCTGGAAGAAAGAAACAGGGATTTTCTTCTGCCTTATTGGTTTTTTATGGATAAGTAAAAACATTAAGAAAAAAAAATATGAAACTGCAATAATATTTTGAATGAGGAATTGAATCACTGTACTGTCTACCTCTATTCCCCAAAAAGGGAAGCAGATTGCATTGCGTTCATAAGGAAAGTCCAGAGATCATTGCTAAAAATGTGTTTTAGAATTTGTGCCAAGTAATAGTCTACAAGTGGTAATTCATTGTTATTAAACTTTGTTTTAACATAAGTGAGGAAACTCTCAGGGAATCCTTTCATAAGACTATTCATACTATAATAAAAATTATTACAAATATTTTCTTTCATTGAGAAAGCTGTTGAGGTGCAATATTAACTGAGAAAAAGAATTTTAAAACTAATTCTTGAAGTTAACAGATTGGCATAATTAGATCAGGTGAGTGCTGGTAATGACAGAGAAGTAAAACACCTGGATTCAATAAATCTTAAAGTACTTAAGCATGTAAAGACACACAAAGAAATGGAGGAAATATGTAAATTTAAGTGCTCATTCCAATTTAAAGTCACAAAAATAAGAATCACACAAAATACATCTGACTTTCTGGGCAGAAATGAGTACACCCACCCTGTAGACCATGGCAATAGAGTAGATATGAGCCCTTTATGGTTAATGGCTCAAAGAGCATGATTATCAAATTTAAGACAATGAAAAGGCAGCACTCTTCAAATTACAGAATGCGTCCGTCACACAGAGGCTTTCTCAAAGATGTCTGGGGTCATCGTGGTGGTGGTGGTGCTTTATGGACTCAGTTTCCAGATCCTCATCTGCCTAAGAACCCTACCCTAGAACCAGCCTTCCACATATGCCTCCCACCTCTAACCACAATCACTTCTGTCCTACAACACCACAGGAACAACAACAACAACAAAACAACAAAAAACCAACAGCTCACCTTTCTTCAATCCAACTAGGATGTTTTTTCCCCCAGAGTGTGAAAACACAAACAAGAAGAAAAAAAAAAAACTAACTACTTAAGATATGAAATATTGCCATTGCAAAGGAAGATCAGTAAGATTTAGGTGCTTTATTTCAGTCAACTAACAAATGTCATTTTTAAAGCTTTAGTCAAAAGCTTTTACCTATTTTTCCTGGAACTAGAATATTTAACTGTGTAAGGCATGCTGGGAAGTTCCAGTCCCTAAGGAATATAAGCTGTCTGCATGTTTATGATTCTCAGTGATGAGAAGGATATTTATGATTTGTGCTGTTAATCCCCATCTTGGCTGGTGCTGCTTTGCATATTTTGCATAGTTTAATGGAAGAAAAGTTTAATAATTGTCCATATGTACTTGCCATATCATCAAACTTCTCTACAAAATTGTTATGTAACAGCCACAAATGTCCCTTCTCCCAGGTAACTCATCAATTGTTGTTGTGTACCTTTGAGTTGGAACTGACCCATAGCTGACCTTCCAGTGAGTTTTCAGAGACAATAAATTACACAGGAGGAGACTGCCCATCCCTCTCCCATGAAGCAGCTAATAGATTCGAACTTCATGCCTTTGGGATTGCAGCACAGTCATTAAGTTTATTAACCTATTTAATGTTGCTGTGCTGTGGATAATGCACTTAACAAAAATATATTATTCCATTTTTTTGTAAACTCTAATTATAAAGGACTGAGTCCCTTTTCTTTGCTGTTAATTCCTAATAGAATAAATGACACTCTTTAGCACACAACATCTAATTTAGTCTAGTGGGTAAGGAGTTGAGTTGCCTTGTCAACCCATAAGCAGATGGTTCAAATCCATCAGCTAGATAGCAATGAGTTTTGAGTATCTCATGCTGTTAAAAAAGGGGCGGGGGAAGGAAGGAAAATTTATGAATGTAGTAGAACAAATAGAGGATTAACAGTGAGTTATTATTAATTAAGTATAAAGTAAATGAGAAAATATTCTCAAAATGCAATATAGGATGTAACCAAATGTGATAGTGATTACTGTATTAGGTAGTACAAGTCTAACACATTTTTAGGAAGTTAAAATTCATTGCCTTCAAGTCAGGGCCAACACATTGCTGATGCCCCCTCCCCCATGAGTTTTCAGAGGCTATAAATTGCATGAGATGAGTTGCCCACTTTTCCCCCTTGGAGCAGCTGGTGGGTTTAAATCACCTACATTTGAGATGCAAAAAGAACAAAAGGAACATTACATTATTTAGAATTAAGAAAAGTGTGCATTAGGGTCATATCCTTTCCCCCTATCTATTCAATCTGAATGCTGAGCAAATTATTTGAGAAGCTGGACTCTATAAAGAAAATGTGGCATCAAGATTAGAGAAAGACATATCAATAACCTTCACTATGCAATGACACAGCCTTGCTTGCTGAAAGTGAGGACTTGAAGTATTTGCTGCAGAGATCAAAGACTGCAGCGTTCAAAATGGATTATATCTTAATATCAAGAAGACAAAGTTTTTTCACCATTAGACCAATAGGACACCATGATAGATGAAGAAAGGATTGAGACTATCAACTTCATCTTACTTGGGTCCACAATCAACACACTTGGTACCAGCAGTCAGGAGATCAGGAGACATATTGCACTGGGAAAGTCAGTGTCAGGAACTCTCCAAATTATTGAGCAACAATGATGTTAGTTTGAGAACTAAGGTGCATCTAATTCAGGCAGTGGTCTTTTCAACCACTTGCAATGCATCTGAGAGATGGACAATGACATATCATGACAGAAGAAAAATTGTTGCTTTTAAACTAGTGTTAGAATCACTTCTCAGCCTTTTAGCTAAGATCAAGTGTAAACTAGTGTTAGAGAAGAGCACCGAATATCCCATGGACCACTAAAAAACCAAATATGTATGTCTTGCAGAAGGTGCAGCTAGCAAACTCTCCAGTGGGTTGTCAAAGACTATGTATAAATCATATGGGAGGAATTTGACCATTTTTTATCCCTCAGAGCAGCTAGTGTATTAGAACCATCTGCCTTGAGGTTGGCAGAGCAATTCCTTATCCACTAAGTCACCAGTAGTAATCACTAGGTGACTTCAGGCAAAAAACAGCCCAATCTCAGAATGACTCATAATTGGAATTTAAGGAATTGAGTGTTATTGCTGCAATAAAACTATTTCTATTTAATTTACTTAGTTACACGAACAAAATTTCTCAGCTTGAGAGATGTCTTCATTTGAGCAATAATTAATTCATACAAAGATACATGAACTGAATCAAAGTCCCATTCATCTCAGAGGTGCTTCTAAAAATTATGCTTAGAATTATCAAATGTTTAATATATTTATGATAATAAATTAACAGTGAGTTATAACAATTGTCATTATAATATGATCCAGGGGTACATTTTCAACACTTATTACCAAAGAAATTTTTCACATTAATTTATGTATATGTATTCAGGAAAACAGAGTAGATCATAAGAGACGTTTAAGCCTTAAAACAACTATGAGATATCATCTCACCCAAGTCAGAATAGCAAAATTTAACAGAAGAGCAAGCAACAAATGCTGGCGAGGTTGTGGAGAAACTGGAACCCTTATTCACTGTTGGTGGGAGTGCAAAATGGTGCAACCCCTATGGAAGGCAGTATGGCACTTTCTCAAAAAATTGCAAATAGAGATAGCATTTGACCCAGCAATTCCACTACTGGGAATATACCCCGAAGAGACCATAACTGACATCGAAGCAGATATATGCACACCCATGTTTGTTGCAGCTTTGTTCACAATAGCAAGGAGTTGAAACAACCTAAGTGCCCATCAACAAACGAATGGATAGAGAAGCTGTGGTATATTCACACAATGGAATACTGTGCTGCATTGAAAAACAAGGAACTCATGCAATATTATTCAAAATGGTTGACTCTGGAGGACATTATGCTGAGTGAAGTATCTCAGTCACAAAAGGATAAATATTGTATGGTGCCCCTGTTGTAAAAGAGGACTGACTTTGTGGTTGGGGAGAGGCTGAGAAAGATGGGTTCAATAATGTATACTACACTGAAACAGATGAGGGAGAAAACTGTTTAAAAGGGTTATGTGATTAGGTATTTCTGTCATGACAGGAGTCTAGAGCAATGGCTACATGGTGGAGTGGACCTGGGAGAGGGTTTGCTTTTCCAAGAGAGTAGTGTTCTGGGGGGGAGGCTTGGGAGGGGAGAAATGTGCAACAATGAATGAATGGAAATACAAAGCCTCTGTAAATTTTTACTGAAATGAATAATAAATTTAGATTTTTTAAAAAAATAAGTTAGAGTAAGGAAGGCAATGGATTAATAACTGCTCATGCTAATAACTCTATATCATGGCATAGAGTAGGAATAGTGGAACTGTATCCACATTTACGATATTCTTCTTACCAAAACCATTTATGGAAAATAGGAACTGTAGTGGAACATGTATCTCTGGAATGGAAATGATCATATTGTTAATATTTCTAGCCTTAAACTTAAAATATTATATTGTTCAAAATTATTTGTTATA
>NW_006399979.1:2571631-2573922 GCF_000299155.1 Elephantulus edwardii | reverse complement strand
GGAACGAACTGGGGGGGGTAGAGAAAATAGTGCAACAATGAATGAATGGAAATCCAAAATCTCTGTAAATGCTCATTAAAATTAAGAAAATTTAATAAAAATTTAAAAAAAGAAAAAAGGCTTTTAAGCGGAAAGATACATTTTGTTAGAATTCTATGAGTGGTAAAGGATGCTATATGAGTTCAAGAAGAAGAAAAAAATAATATGATTTTTTTATTATTTTAAGCTTTTTGTGTATTTGTATAAACGGATAAAGATAAACATCAAATACCTAAAAAACTGCAAAAAAACTGAAAAAGTGGGTATCTCCACAAAAGCAAAGGATAAACAGGCAAAGACCATCAGAATCAACTTTTCATTAATTCTAGAATCTAATAATAGAAAAAAAAACTTCCTACGGCAAGCAGGATAACATTTAATCAAGAAATAACAGCCAAATCTTAGCACATGGCCCAGCAAGTGCTCTACGAGGTGTGTGCCCAAGAGAATAGGAAGCAGGTGTTCAAACAAAATCTTGTAGATGAATGTTCTTAACAGGATTTTCTTAATAACCCAAAGTGGAAACAACCCAAATGTCCATAAAATGACAAATAGAAAGGAAAGGCTGGACATATCTACATAATGACTATTATTCAGCTATAAAAAGAAAAAAGTACTGTATGCTGTAATATGCTGTAATGTGGCCTTCAGTGTTGTGTGTTGGGCTGCTCACTCAAAGGTCAGTGAATCAAATCCACTCACCGGGAGAAATATAGGCAGTGTTTTGGGGAAAATGTTCAGCCTGGAAAACTGGAGGGAGGGTTGCTATTAGTCAGAATCAACTAGAGGGCAGTAGGTTTGTTTTTACTTTGATTATGGCTGAATTTTATTTCAACACAAAAATAATTATTATAATATTTTTATTCCATTAAATATCAAAAAAAGTATGATGTGGTTTTTAGCTTTAAAGTCCAATATTTTCAATATTCTGGAAATCACATTCTTTAAAAAAAATGTTGTTATATGCTGTCACGCTGACTACAACTCATAGTGACCCAATGCACAACAGCTCTGCACCCCACTCCATCCTGAGCCAATTTCACTGTATCTGACACACCTACCCTTATTATCTCAGTTACTGTCTCAGTCCATCTGATCCAGGGTCTTCCTCTCCTGCACTGTCCCTCTACCCTTTCAAGTGTGATGTCCTTCCCCAAAGACTCATCCCTCCTGACAGCATGCCCAAATTATGTGAGATGGAGCTTCAGAGTCCTTGCTTCCAAGGAGAAGTTTGGATTCACCCTCTCTAGGACAGACTTGATTGTTTTCTTAGTTGAAGACTTTTCTCCAGCACTACAACTCAAAGGCATCAATTCTTCTTCTGTCATTGTTAGTCATTGTCCAGCTCTCTGACACATAGAAAGTAATCGCAAAGACCATGGTCTGGATCAGGCATACCTTAGTCTCCAGACTGACCTTACTCCTCTTCAGCACCCTGAAAAGGTCCCTGCCAGCAGATTTTCCCAATGCAATTAATCTTTTGATTTCCTGACTGCTGGTGCCAAGACTGTTGATTGTGGGTAAGCTGAAATTGATAACAACTTCAATTTCTTCTCCATCTATCATGGTGTTGCCAATTGGCCCAATGGTGAGAATCTTTGTTTTCTTAATGTTCAGCTTCAATCCATATTGAAGACTACTGTTCTAAACCTTCTGCATCAAATGCTTCAAGTCCTCCTCGGTTTAAAATAGAATTTAAAGAATTATTATTTTAGAAATACGTGAAAATATCAATCATGTGACGTTGTTGGTATTTGTTCAGTTTTTTTTACTTTTTTTATGACTTTTTCATGTGACTAAATCTAATAGTTTTAAAAAATCTTAGAGAAGATTTGAATAATTCTTTTTAAACTTATAAGTATTGATAATTGAGAAAGAAAGGATGTTTACCACTTACTAAAGGGGATTAAATTTGATGTTAGAGGCAAGAGAGCACATAGAATTAGCTTTTCATGAGAACTTTCAGTGTTGGATGGAAACACACACTCTGTAATGAGAGGCATCAAACAAGAGCTTAAAGTTGGGTCAAATAGTACAGGTTCAAGTTGACTGCCTCACCTTAAGCCAAGAGTAATTGAGTCCCCTTCAAGTCATGATGACGCCCCCTTGTGGTAATCCCCCACGTGTGACACAGAGCTGTGTTCCATTGGCTTTCCCAAGACTTTTCCACTAGCCATGTCTTTGTAAGGGGAAGTCACCTCAGACAATAACGAGGAGGTGTCTTTCAAAGGCACCCTGGAAAAATAGCGGGA
>NW_006399979.1:2561562-2568559 GCF_000299155.1 Elephantulus edwardii | reverse complement strand
CATCTTGGAGAGGATTAAACCAAGCTACTCCTTGGAGGCAAGGATTCTGGGGCTTCGTCTGACATACTTTGGACATGTTGCCAGGAGGGACGGCGTCCTTGGAGAGTGACATCATGCTTTTGAGGGTGGAGGGACGGTGCAGGAGGGGGAGACCCTCTATGAGATGAATTGACTCGGTGACTGGGGTAATCGGGATGGGTGTGTCAGAGGCAGTGCAGTTGGCGCTGGATAGAGCACGGTTTAGGGCTGTTGTGCATAGGGTTGCTATGAGTCATAAACTACTCGACAGCACATAACAACAACAGCAACATGTCTTTGTAAGCACATCTGGATCAACTTACATCTCTACACCTCTCATTTAGCAGTTGAATGATAAACTTTGCAGCTTTGTGCCTCAGTTTTCTGAACAGTAACTACTGACACCCGTACTCACCCGAAGGAACACTGGAGGCACATAGTTAAAGCCCTTGGCTGCTAAACCCCCAGCCACTCGGCGGGGGAAAGATGTGGCAATTTGCTTCCTTCAGAAATTTACACCTTGGAAACCTTATAGTTCTACGCTGTCTTATACAGTCGCCCTGAGCTGGAATCAACTTACAGCAATGGAGTTGTGGTAGTAGTGTTTACCTACCTCGCAGAGAATGAAATGTCTTAATGAACGTAAAGAGCTTAAAGCAATATTGTGTAAGTGTGTACTGTATCATTGAGCCATTGCCACAATAACAGTGCATACCAAAGACACATCTCAATGGTAGGAGACAGGAAAATTTTGTACCCCCTGTGGATTGTCTGTGCTTGGCTTGGAATGCAGATTACCTCTAGTTCTTCTCAAGATTGTTCAGAAACAGCTAACCAAGTGTGTCCATTCCGTGGCAGAAAGCAGGAAAATAGGGGATATGGATCTCCTTTGAAAAGAAAGTTTAATTTTCTTTAATCAGTAATTGATTGGAGAATACATTGTTACTTTCAAAAAAATCCTTTATTTCAAAACACATTTCTGTTTAGTAAAAAAAGAAACAAAACACTGGTATATCCCATGCTTTGAAATAGATTGCTTTCCTTCTACAGCAGGAGGCAAAGAACATTGGGAAGTCTGCTATCAGGGATCCTTCCAAAGTCCTGAAGAGCGATGATGTCAGATTAAGATGTGCCTGATTCAAGTCTTTCCAATCACCTGCTGTGCATGAGAGCTGGACAATGAGTAAGGATGACATTAAAAAAAAGGATTGATGCATTTAAGTTGTGGTGAGAAGAGTGCTCAATATCTAATGTTGTTGTTGTTAGGTGCCATCAAGTCAACTACAACTCATGTTGTTGTTGTTGTTGTTGTTGTTATTATATACCATCGAGTCTCCTGTGATTCATAGTGACCCTATGCACAAAAGTCCTAAACCCTGCTCTATCCTATGTCAATCTTATTGTCTCAAACAGACTTATCTCCATTACCTCAGTCACTGAATCAATCCACCTCATCGAGGGTCTTCCTCTCCTGTGCTGTCCCTCCACCCTCCCAAGCATGACGTCCTTCTCCAGGGACTGATCCCACCTTGCAACATGTCCAAAATATGTCAGATGAAGCTTCAGAATCCTTGCCTCCAAAGAGCAGTCTGGCTTCACTCTCTATCCAGGACCAACTCGTTTGTTTTCCTACTACGTTCCTCCAGCACCACATCTCAAAGGCATCAATTCTCGTTCTATCATCCCTACTCATTGTACAGTTTTCTGATATACAGCAAGTAATTGCAAAAACCTGTATCAGGTGCACCTTAGTCTCCAGACTGACATTGTTGCTCTTCAGTACTTTGAAGAGGTCTCTGACAGCTGACTGTTCCAATGCAATTTGTCTTTTAATTTCTTGATTGCTGGTACTAAGAGCTGCTACAACTCATAGCAACCCTATAAACAGTCATCCTTAATTCTGCCCTATCTTGTGCCATCTTCATCATCTCTGACACACTCAAGCCCACTGCTGAAGTCAGCGTGTGTATTATATCTCATTGAAGGTCTCCCTCACCATCTTTCCAAGCATGACGTCCCTTCTCAAGAAACAGCCTCACCTAGCTACATACCCAAAGTATGAGAGACAAAGCTTTGCCATCTTTGCCTCCTGGAAGCATTTTGGTTGCACTTTTCCCAAGATGTATCTGTTTGTTCTTTTGCCAGTCAATAGGATATATAGTATTCTTCTCTAATATCACAACTCAAAGGCTTCCATTTTCCTTCTGTTATCCTTCTTCATCGTCCAGCTCTCTGATGGACAGGTGATTGAGAAGACCATGGTCTGAATCAGGTGCACTCTAGTCTTCATACTGACATCATTACTCTCCAGCATTTTGGAGAGAACTGCCAAAAACCCAAATAGACATGTCTTGGAGAAGGTGCAGCCAGTGTTCACTGGAAGCAAAGATGGATGATGAAGCTTTTGCTCACGTGTTTTGAACATATTCTTAGGAGAGGCTATTCTTTGGAAAAGGGACATCATGCTTGGAAAAGTAGAAAGTTAGTGGAGCAGAAGAAGCCCCTCAACAAGACAAATTAATACAGTATATATGGCAATGGACTAAAATATGTCCAAGGTCTTAAGGATGGTGCAGATAGGAAAAAGTTCAGATCTACTGCTCCTGGGGTCACTATGAGTCAAACTCTACTCAATGACACTTAACAACAACATCCGCAGTAAACAAAGCTGACCAAATCCCGGACAACACAGATAAGGGGAAATGGAGTGATAGCTCTTTCCCTAAATTTTGTATTCATTTTGAATATCATTTTCTCTTCCCTTCTTTTGACAAGCCTGTCTTGTGCACTGTCTGAGCAATTTCCTAGATTTTACTGAAGGAAAATAATTTGGAAACGAA
Organism: Elephantulus edwardii; assembly: GCF_000299155.1. Taxonomy (NCBI): domain Eukaryota; kingdom Metazoa; phylum Chordata; class Mammalia; order Macroscelidea; family Macroscelididae; genus Elephantulus; species Elephantulus edwardii. The sequence continues at coordinate 2,565,701 of NW_006399979.1, read as the reverse complement.
TCACATGTGCTGGCAGAGAGATTTATCTTGCTACTTGGCAGGTGAGGAAAAAATTCAAGGGAAATTTGCATATCTTCCCAGAGTTTGGCCTGCATATTTTATTATCAGAAGCCAGCAAAGTTTTAATTTCACCGTCTTCTGTTTCCTGGTGGGTAAACAAAGGAAGATTGTTTTGATAAAGAGACTTAATGGGGAAAGCTTTGCAGGTAACTCAGATATACCAGCTGAAGCGGAAGTTTTACTGATTCCTTCCTCCCATATATTCTATTTAACTTGTGGGATTATCATAATATATTAAAGAAAATCAGCATTTCCCCCACTTCCTCATCTAGATATGTTGTAAATCATATGCAAAAAAAGTAATCTTTTGTATTGGGGCCGACTGAAAACACCAGGATGGAGCACAAAATGATGGCAACTTTCTGGTCAACAAGGCAAGAGAGCATCTTTCTCAGAAATGCTTGATGGGCTTTCAAACACTAAAGGAATTATGCTTGTTTCTAGAAAGACAACCCTAATTGACAATACTAACTGTGAATAATATACTTGGTTTTGCAGACAGCTGTTCCTGTTAATTGCAGCTTAAACATTTTCTATAGCAGTTGTCATTCATTAGGGTAAAAGAACTGCAGCCTAGCCTCTATGGTAGGAGGGGATTGTCATCGGAACTTGTAACTTCTATTCATCCCTCTAAAATCCAAACAGAAATGGCTATGTCCCTATCTACCCCTTTTGATATCTCAGTTTTGAGGGAAATGTATGTATTATGCAGTCATTCTTTCTCATGTTTTCTTGCTGCGGCTACTCTTCCGGTTAGGTTAGGTTAGGTTAGGTTAGGTTAGGTTAGGTTAGGTTATGTCTTCAATTCATAGTGACCCTAGGAACAGTAGATTGGAACCTTGCCCTGTCGTGCACCATTCTTGCCATCTCTGATATGCTCCAGCCCATTGTTACAGACTCTGTGTCAATCCATCTTGTGGATGTCTTTCTCTCTTTCTCTGACTCTTTACCTTCCCCAGCATGATGTCTTTTTCCCAATGACAGATGGTTCCTGAAAGAACATGCCAAAGGTGTGTGAGATGAAATCTTATCCTCCTTGCCTCTAAGGATCCCCCTGGCTGCACTTCCTCCAAAACATATTTGTTCATTCTTTTGCCATTCCATACTCTTCCTACACACCACAGTTCAAAAGTATAAATTCTTCTTCAGTCACTAACTTTCAGGTGCATAGAAAGCAGCTGAAAATATCATTACTTGGATCAGGTGCACCTTAGTCTTGAAAATAATATCCTTGCTCGTTAGCAGTTAATATAGGCCCCCTGACAGCATATTTACACAAAGCAAGATATATTTTGAGTTCTTTTTGTAATTAAAATTTTCATTTTATACTGGTTTGCTTACAAAGTTGGTATACATTGTTTTTCACACAGGATCTTTCAAATTTCCTTTGCCTTTCCATCTACCCATCAAATTGTGCAATCCTATGATTATCCCTACCCCAGTCCATCCTCATCTCACTGCTCCTACCCTCTCCCTCTTGGATCCTCATACATGTTTTATTATGTCTTTCTATTTCTACAATAATGGTCTTTGACAGTGTTTGTCTTTATGGGACAAATGAGTTAGTTCACTTAGGATAATGCTCTCCAGTCCCTTCTAAGTTATGTAGTGTTTTTTTTAGAAAAAAAAATCATTGCTCCTATGTGCTGTGTAGTGGTACAACCACTCTGGAAGGCAGTTTGGCATTTCCTCAAAAAGTTGAGCATAGAAATTTCATATGACCCAGCTATTCCACCACTTGGAATATACCCAGAGAAAATTGGAACTAAGACACAAATGTAGATTTATATACCAATGTTTGTAGCAACATTATTCACCCTCACAAGAAAATGAAAATGGCCCAAATGTCCAACCACAGTCCAATGGACTGAGAAATTATGGTATTTTTATTCCTTGAATGTTGGCTGCTATGAATATTATTTGTGGATCCATGTAAAATGAAATCATTGACAACTTTATTTTTTTTTCCCCTCCATCTATCATGATGTTGCCAGGGGTGAGACTTTTGTTCTCTTGATATTGATGTGTGACTCATACTGAAGACTGTAGTCTTTGATCTTCAGTAAGTACTTCACTTCAAGTCCTATTCAGTTTCTTTAGCAAGGTTGTGTCATCTGCATAACACAGGCTGTTGATAAGTTTTCCTCCAATCCTGATGCCACATTCTTCTTCATATAGTCTAACTTCTTCAATGATTTTCTCAACATATTCATTGAAAGTCATTGTTGTTAAGTATCAATGAGTTGAGTACTGCCCATAGCGACCCTATAAACAACAGATCTGGACCCTATCCCATCTGTGCCATCCTCACAATCTCTGACACACTCAAGCCCTTTGCTGCAGCTATTATGTTAATCTATCTGGTTTAGAGTCATCTTCTCCTTTGCCATCCTTCCACCTTTAAAAAAACATGATGTCTCTCTCCTAGGAATAACCTCTCCTAGCAACATGCCCAAAATATATGAAGCAAAGCTTCATCATATTTGCCTCTAAGGAGCCCTCTGGCTGCACCTTTTCCAAGACATAGATCTGTTTATTCTTTCAGCAGTATATGGGATATTCAGTACTCTTCTCCAGCACTACAATTTAAAGACATCAATTCTTCTTGTTTCATCCTTACTTGTTGTCCAGCTCTCAAATGCATAGCAAGTGACTGAAAGATGATGGCTTGAATCAGGAGCACCTTAGTCTCCAAATTTATATCATTTCTCCTTATTAATTTGGAGGGGTCCCTTATGACAGATTAAAGTTATGGAGAAAAGATACAATACTGATGCCCGCTCCTCCTGATTCAAAATCATCCCGTGTTTCTTGTTCTCTTCAGATAACTGCTTCTTGACTATAAGTATAGGTTTCTTCAAGAGTACAATAAAGTATTCTGGAATCCCCATTCCTCTTAAGGTCTTCTACAGTTTATTATGATCTGCAGAGAAGCTGTGGGAGGAAATAAAAAAAAAAACCCCAACCTAATATTATTCATGAAGAAAGCAAAAGATTACTACAAAGACGGAGGAGAAAGAAAAAAACCAAAATGGAATTCAGAAGAAACTATTAAAATTGTACTAACGTTTCAAGAAGCCAAAGCAAAGAGAAGAGCTGTCGAAATTAAAGAACTAAACAGATTATTTCAGAGGGCAGCTTGAAAAGACAAATCAAAGTATTACAGCAAACTTTGAAAAGAGCTAGTCAGAGAATAAAAAGAGAATTCACTTAGCATCTCTCAAGCTGAAAGTACTGGAAAACAAATTTAATCCTTGAATTGCAACACTGAGAGATGCCATTGGCAAAATCTTGAATGATCCAGGAATCATCAAAAGTAGATGGAAGAAATACACAGAATCACTGTACCAAGAAGAACACGTTAACACTGAAAAATTTCAAGAAATACCATATGAAAAAGAGCTAATGGTAACATAGGAAGAAATTCAAGCTGCATTGAAGATACTTACAAGAAAGAAAGCCCCAGCACTAAATAGGACACTGATTGACAAGTTTCAACTAACAGATGCAACCCTAGACGTGCTCACCAGTCTATGCCAAGCAATTTGGAGGACAGTTGACTGGAATTTGCCTCGCTGACTGACTAGAAGGGATACATATTTGTTTCCATTATCATTAAAAGTTATATCCAACAGAATGTGGATATTACTGAATCATATCATTAATATGAAATACAGACAAAATTTTGCTGAAGATGATCTAAAAATGGCTGGAGCAGTACAGTGACAAGGAACTGTCAGAAGTTCAAATTGAGTTCAGAAAAGGCCGTTTCACCAGAGTTATTATTGCTGTTGTTATATGGATCCTGGCAGAATGCAGAGAATACCAGAAGAATATATATTTGTGTTTTATTGACTATGCAAAGGCATTTAACTGTGTGTGTGTATCACAACAAAAAACGACTGGAACAGCACATCAACAGAGAACTGCCAGATGTGTGGGCTAGGTTTAGAAGAGGCCATGGAAATATCATGTTATCAGCATAGAGGGATAATTTTACCTCCTTGTTGCCTATTTGGATACCTTTTATTCCCTTCTCTTGTCTTATTGCTATTGCTAAGACTTCCAAAACAATATTG
>NW_006399979.1:2558735-2560362 GCF_000299155.1 Elephantulus edwardii | reverse complement strand
TGTCTAATTTTGTGGCATTATGGTCTGAAAAGATGGTTTGTATTATTTCTACGTTTTTGAATCTACTGATGCTTGCCTTGTGACCTAGAATGTGATCTATATTATAACTAATGTTAGATGGATCTTAGCTGAAAGCAGGGAATACCAGAAGAACGTCTATCTGTGTTTCGTTGACTATAAAAAGGCATTTGACTGTATGGATTACAACAAACTGTGGTTAACTCTAAAAGGAAAGGGAATCCCGAATACTTGATTGTGTTTATGCTAACCCTGTTCTCAGACCAGGAGGGAGTTGTCAGAACAGAGTCAGGAAATACTTCATGGTTCAAAATTGGGAAGGATTTATGCCAAGGATGAGTCATATCTCCATCCCTTTTTCATCTATATGCAGAGCAGATCACCTGGGAAGTTGAGCTCTGTGACAAGAAATGTGACATCAGGATTGGAGGAAGACTCATCAACAACCTGCTTTATGCAGATGACACAACCCTGTTTGCTGAAAGTGAGAAGGACCTGAAGCAATTGCTACAGAATATCAAGGACTGCAGCCTTCAATTTGGATTGAAGCTCAACATCAAGAAAACAAAGATTCTTTCCACTGGGCCGATTGGCAGCATCATGATATATGGTAAAGCGATTGAGATTGTCAACAGCTTTAGTTGGCTTGGCTCCACAATCAACATTCTTGGTACCAGCAGCCAGGAAATTGAAAGACTACTTGCATTGGGAAAGTCTGCTGTCAGAGACCTTTCCAAAGTACTGAAGAGCAACAATGTCAGTCTGGAGACCAGAAAACTAGTCAATGACTAGGAATGATAGAACGAGAATTGATGCATTTTAGTTGTGGTGCTGGAGAAGAGTATTAAATATACCACAGGCTGCCAGGAGAACAAACAGGTTCACCTTAAAAAGGGTGAAACCAGGCTGCCCCTTGGAGGCAAGGATTCTGAAGCTTCATCTGACATATTTTGGAAATGTTGCAAGGAGGGAGAAGTCCCTGGAGAAGGACATTATGCTTGGAGATGTGGAGGGACAGTGTAGGAGAGGAAGAAGACCTTGTCTGGATTGACATAGTAATTGGGGTAATGGAAGGAGGTGTGCCAGAGATCATGCAACTGGCTCAGAATAAGGCAGCGTCCAGAGCTATGGTACACAGGGGCACTATTCGTCACAGGTTTCCCGGTGGCACAGACCAACAACAGCCATCAAGTTGGAACTGACCCATAGCTCTCTAGTGGGTATTCAGAGGCAGTAAGTCTCATGCAAGGAGATAACCCATCTTTCTCCCACAGAACAGCTGAGGGATTAGAAACAAGTGCCTTTGGGTTGACAGTGCAACCCCTTACCATTAGGCCACCAGAGCTCCCTAGAAGAAGCAGTAGTATTTGCATTTTAGAGCTATGAAAATAAATACTCAGAGAAATTAAGTACAAAAATCTCTCAGGATTTATCAAGTTACTCACCTACCTCCATCAGATAAATCCTAATGTTGTTTGTTGTTGTTGTTATGTGCCGTCGAGTCGCCTGCGAATCATAGCGACCATATGTACAACAGCCCTAAACTCCACTCTGTCCTGTGCCAATCACACTGTCTCTGACACTCCCATCCCAATTATCCCAGTCACTG